>NC_084900.1:4427471-4454085 GCF_949316345.1 Pungitius pungitius | reverse complement strand
AACTTATCAAGGGATTTCTGATGCAGCCGAACCTAAAAATTCTCCTTTTTTTTTTCCTTCTGTCAGAATGATAGATTTCCTTAAAACACACTGAGCAAAGAATTTAGTATTCAGCTCACTTGTGCCCCGGGTTTTAGTCCTGCGTGTCGATGAAACGTGGTTTCTTAAGTTGAGTGTTCTATTCATCCAATTATTTTGTATAATATTCGCCGTGTTCCCCCGTCACTCCATTTTCATCCTTTCGCTACCGCATCGACCCATTTCCCCCCCCCCCCCCCGAACGGGAATCATTAAAGTTTGATCTAATCTTAATAAATTGTTAGACTCCTAATAGAAAGATGAGGATTACGGATGGGGAGAAATGGAGCAACGACTCAAAAAAAAGGGCCTCTGCAGAGGATCCTTGAACTTGAGTCTGGAGCGTGGATTTCCATCTCTGACTTTATCCTTTTTACCGTCGTCTTTTGTGCCGTTTGATTGAAGGCGTAGCATAGTTTTTCGGGGGGGGGGGGGGGGGGAGCTGAGACAAACCCCGAGATGGCTGCCGCTGAGTCAAACAGCCTTTCTCTACTCCCTGTGCGTTTCGTACAGGGAGTAGAGAAGAGTTTCAATAAACACACTGGGAGCAGTGAACACACTCCCTCCTTTCTCTTCCCTTTTTTGCATTGCACAGGTCTTTATTTTTCAATTCCCTTAGAGCAAGGGGATGAAATTGCCAGGCTACGAAACATGCAAAAATGTCCTCCCATCCCTTTTTTTTGGGGACATGTTTGCACGAGGGAGCCTTTTAGTGTCCAGAGGAGCGCAGGGCTCAGGAGGAGACAAAGAGGGGTCGTGGGTGCGTGACAAAAGGCTCTCTCTTTACACCCAATGGGGTGTAAATTTGTGTATCTACCTGTGCAATTACAGTTTTGACAATGAGAAGATCTGCCACTCTCTTTCCCTGTTTAAACTTAATTTAAACCAGATGATCAAATAGAATCATTCTTAATGTTTTTCCATTAGGAAATGCATGCCATGCATGTAAAAGTGTGGGATTCCAGCGAGGTGTGACTGCAGTTCTATGCTTGATCAGTGGCATTATGCCTTAAAATGGCCCCCCGGGTTTTGTGCGATTTTGTGGCATCAGGTCTTGAATGTGTCAGTTTACGCCCGTTACATGTGCTAATGTGCTTATTGAAATGTTGAAATGAATAATCCTGTCAAAGGGAAACACTACTCACACGGGTCGAGCTGCTTACTTTCCATTCCCACTTCTCATTCCTTTTGGGGTCTTTCCCTCAAACCCACATTATACGCAAACCTTTTTTTTTTCAACTCAACGAGAGAGAGAAATTCAGCCACCCTCCCCCCCACCTTAGTAAATTCTCGGTGTCAGGTGCTAGCAGGTGTGCAATAAATCCAGCCAGCCCCGGCGTGGCTTAAAGGGGAGGGGGGCCGGGAGGTAATTTGTGGCCCCAAAAAAACCAGTGGCGTTTTTCGGAGCCGCTCATAAACTAAGACGCCCCCCGACCCGCCGCACTAATTCACGGACCGCCCGCCCAGCTATAACCCCCCCCCCGCCGCCTCGGATCACGTGTGGGCCGCTGCAAAGGGAAGGGGCTGTCAAATATTTCCCATGGTCCCCTGGGAGGCGGGAATCACACGGAATATCGCGGCCCTTTTCCTCTCACCTCTCTCCCCCCCCCCCTCTCGTCCTTCTTTGATAATGGCGGCCGTGTGGGGGCGGTGGAATCTCGTGAATCTTCAACACGTTGACGCACAATAAAGAGCTTTATTTCTACGTGCCGCACAAATGAGAGGCCCCTGCCGTTAAAACCACTGGCAGCCTTATACGTTGTTGCTTCTGAGTGCCTGCGTGTGCGTGCGCGCGCGTGTCTGTGTGTGTGTGTGTGTGTGTGTGTGTGGTCAGGCACAAGCCATAGCACATGTTCATGTTTGCAAAGGTTCAGAGGTCCTTTGTGCAGCTCTCGGTCCTGCGTGCCACTCTGCCCGCTGCAAGCCCGTCCCTTCACGGATCGATGGGCCGAGGCCCGCCGCTTTGAATACCCAACTGCACCCCCCCCCCCCCCCCCCAGGTTGGCCCGGGAACCGCTCTCTCGCTCGGGCTCCCTCCGCATGCGAGATGTACCTTTCGACTGCAACGAAACACAAAAAAGGAAGCTCCGGACCCAGCTCTCTTGTCTCGCAGAGCAGATGTATGTCTTCAAACCCCCCGTCGCTCCCAGTACCCCGAGACGCTCGTTCAAGATGTGCGAGCACCGGGTTGGCGGAGAGAGAGGAAGAGAGGAGAAGAAGCCGTTCTGGCATGTGTCATGTGGATGCTCCGCACCGTCTTATTACAGGTAGACGAGGGAGGCCCCGGCTCAGAGGCGCCATGCGGGCCGTGTCCCGTCTCCACGTGTTCCCACCAGGAGGTAGCTCCTGGTTAGCGCCTACAGGTGGAGGCTATACGCGCGGTTTGTCTGCAGCTGTGGGACCTGTAAAGCGTGTGCAGAGCCGACTATCTGCGGGGGCGGCGTGATCCAGTTTTTTTTTTGTTGTTTTTCTTTCACTTCTGCTTAGCGCTTTATCAGCCCTAACCGCTCACACGCAGACTCGCCTGATGAAACGCTTTCATCAGCCCAGACATTCGCAAAAACACAAGAACAGCTGTTTCGGAATAAGACATGGGATTTTTTTGTTTTTCTTTTTTTGGACCCAGTAAGCTTTGATAGAAATCTGTGAGACGTCAGGCTCAGGATGGCAGAGAAAGGAGGACCGCAGTGAGCGCAGTTCTCTTTTTCATGTCGTTTCGTGACATTGTGGCGACTTTGAGCCGTCAAAGCACGGGCCAGATCCCAATTGGCGATGATGAAAATAAACTTTTTCGAGGTGATTACTTGCAGATGGCCTGTGTAGCGTTTTAAAACGGTTAAGAAAACGGTAAAAAACTGTATTTTACAGATAAGTAAGTAAGTGATTCCTCATCTGCTGTAAAGATCAAATAAGTTCATTTTTACTGAGGAAAATGCATCTTTCACATTGCTACCCAACACAGGCAGCTGACATGTCGCATTAATGCATTCTCAAAATGACAGATGGTAAATAACGTTTACCATCTGCTGCGGTTTTCTTTGCTTTACCTCTTGGATCGGAGGTCAGTCATTACATGCTTGACCCCTGTCGCGCGGTCTTCACTCCCCTCGACACTCCTGCGCTCGTTAATCCGTGTTATGAGATGTCATTTGGGGGGCGTCCCGCTGTATCGCCGTCCACGGAAGGAAAGAAGTGACGGGACAGACACACACGGGTGGATGAGCGGGTAATTGTGCGTAATTGATTGGCCTCAATGGTATTTTTCGAAGGCGTGAAGGCTATGACAAAACAAAGCTGGAGGGACGAAGATGTCCAAAGTCATGATTCACTTTTCTCTGCAGTTGTTGTAAATATATGTATCAGGGATTCTGAAGCAGATGTGTTGTTTTTCTCACCAGCTGTCGGGAAAGATGAAATTCCTGCCCTCTGAAATACACTGTTGATTTGTCTGTCACACCTGATATTTGTCAAAATGTTCCTGTGCAGGAACTGGAAGTATCTTGTGTACACTACAATATAATATATAGTATGGATGACACTCAAATTTATATTTACTTAAATATTCTAATGACAACCGGGAAGGTGCGCATCAATGAATAAGCAAATCTCTAGTATGCTATAAGGTGCTTGAACACACACCTTTAAAAATGCTACGGCCTCACCCAGTTTTGCCCCAAATCAATTAATTACTGTCATCAGTGACATTACCTTTTCGATTCTAAATACATCCCCAAAAAGCATCTTTATACTTTCTGGCAGGCTTCCTAAAACGGCCATTAATCTTAATTCCCGAGTTATACGAGTCTCACTTTCCCCTCGGAGTGATAGTTAGTATTTCCACTGGCGGGGGGGGAAAATAGCTTTTTAAGATTGCCATGATGTGGCAACAAATCACGTTCTGACATCACGGAAAAGGGGTCAAAATCAATCAGCAGCCCGGCGGCCTTTGACATTCAATAAACGTCGCTGGGTATTTATATGCGCCCGTGACCGATGGCTAAAATAACAGGCTGCAGATGACGAAATATGATAACAATTAGACAAGCCGCGAGGGGTGGGGGGGCCCTCGCATCTGCATGGATCACTGGCGGCATCACAGCGGCAGAGAGGCGAGTCACCGTCATTAAACGTGGCCATTTACCAGAGAGCATCCGAAATGCCACCCTCCCGAAATCCAGCCTTCGTTAGGCCTGCGCTGTGTGCAGAGTACGGGGGGAGGGGGGGGACACTACTCTCCAGAGAAGGAGGCGCAGCTTATTTGAAAAATAGTTAGATATGAGTGCTGGTCCTCAGGAGGACACGCAGCACATAGCGGTTAGCAGATAACGCGTCCAGCAGAGACTCAGAGCCGCGTCCTTCCAAAGGGTGCCGATAAAAATACCAAAGCCCGGCTCTCTCTCTCTTCCCCGACGCCCCTTTCTTTTGATTGATTGTTTTAATTTAACAAAAAATAACCTGGGTTATCTATTACATTTTGTTGTTGTTGGTTTATTTATTTCACTAAAAAGGGCCTCCTATCGTTTGATGGAAGGTCACACAATTCCAATTTTCCCACCAAAAATGCAGAATGAGTCCATCGAAGGCCTTTCGCTCGCCCTCCTGACACTCTTTACCTCAGAGTCAGTCGGCCATCGTCTTCTTCACAGACGTTTGGCATTTCGTGGGAAGAAATGCGATCGGACAGCGGTCCAAAGATCAATTTGGGCCATTTAACTGTCTACTTTTGGGGGGACAAAACGTTTTGAGCCTCACAAATGCGAGGTATCTGGTAACGTAAATGTATAAAAGGGACAATCAAACGTGAGCTTTGATAAACGTACAAAGGGGTTTTCGTTGGGAGAAGCGTTCCCGATATCTCCCTCTTTTGTTTTTGTTATTTAAAATTATTTTAAAGGACATCGCGAGGACATTTTTCATTGGAAGCCAAATGACGGAGCTTCCACCTGTTCTTAAGAAATGGGTCGGAAGATAAGCCAAACTAAAGTAAATATTTCATTAAAGCAGTAAGAAATGGAGTAATTGGCATATTAATGAGCACATGTCATCTTTTATATCATCAGTAGAATATTGCACCGGATTTCTGGCTTTCTTTCCCTGCTTCAAGGCCCAGATTCAAATGTTTTGGGGAAAATGCAATTTGATTTCCTTGATTGTCTTTATCCCCACAAAAATAACTTGAGCCATAAAAGTTACCAACAAAAACAATTTAATATCTGATTAAGTCAAGCGGGCGAAACCACCGGAGGAACCGGAGGGTTCCCTCGTCTTCTGTCACCTCTCATCACCATTTGTCTTCGGGCCACCGCGGGAGCCGGTGGGGTTTAAGGTTTGAGTATTTCAAGGTCTAGGTGCAGACTCCTCGAGTCCAAGGTCAGGTGACTCGACCGACACACACACACCCCCCCCCCCCCCCCCGAGAGAGTGTCTTCTAAATGTGTCGCGAGTTTGACGTTGGGTGGACACGTTCCGTCTTTGCGTCCCACCCTTTCTGTGTGATTCGGCTGAAGTTGTGGTTTCACTCAAGGTCTCATTAGTGGTTGTTTGAAAAGGGCCTTTTGTTGTTTTCCTGTTGATCCATCCGATGGAAAAAAATGGTTTGATTGTCGGTTCTTTTGATGACTTCCAGGATGAAGAGCTGTGTGCACACGATTATCTTTTTAGTCTCCCTTTTATAATCGTTCCATTTTATTCTTTGTAGAAGTGTCTTTCTTTGATGTCTGGTTGGTGTTTTGGAGCCTTTTTAAATGAAGAAAAAAGGAGATGTGTGAGGTTTTACGGATGTGAAAATGACCAATGTGTCTAAAATGTACGAATGAGGGTGAGTTCATGCTGCACATGAGCTGCAGCTGTGTTTATTTCCCCAAATAATCCACCCTATTGGGTGTAGATTAAAAAACTAGTGTTCAATATTTAATGGACGACAACATTTTTGCCTTGAACGAGCATCGATGCATCAACTATGACGTGCTGTTGGGGGGGGGGGGAATCAGGCTTAAACTGAAACTGAAGAGCCATCTCCATAGTAGATAATTAGATATTTCTCAGTGACACACACCGTCAATATTCACATCTCCATGCAGAAACAAGAAGAAAAGAATAACGGTGTGTACAGTAATCATGTTCATGATTGTATTCCACTCGAGTGGTGAGTTGGTGATGTTTTTCCAATCATATAAACGTTCAGTAATCAGTTTTATATCCGACATTTGTTCCACCTTTTTTTTTTTTGATTAACAGATCATAAATAATGAATGGAGAGCTTTTCTGTGGGGAAGATTGTGATTTCAAAGGTATTGAAATCCCGTCATTTGTCTTTTAATCAGAACAAACAACGGGCTACGCTTTGTGTTGTCTGCAGATTTCGCAGCAACGTTGGTCCCGGGAAGACGTCGCGTTGGGGAATCCATCAGCAGATCCCCACACGAACCCCTAAATGTACCGTACAGGTACATTTAGGATATATATATATATATATAGGCTATATACAGGCTTCCTCAATGATTTAAGGCGGGACGCAGGAGCACAACGGCTGTGTGCGAACGCGGCTCGAAAACCGTGCTTGTGAATGCATTCCCACGCACCGCCCCCCCCCCCCATCTTTTAGGAGCTGAAGGCATTGTGCATGCACACCCGACATGTGGCGAGGCGTGTTCTGCATGTGCATCAGTCCGTGTTTTGCAGAGGGGGGCGAGGCGGCTTTTGTTCTTTTCCATTCACTGCCGTCGACCTTAATGTGAAAGTCTGATCATAAACTTCTTCTCTCCTGCTATAATTCAAACTCTTTAAGTTTTGAAATGGGCTGTTAACTAAAAAAAAAAAAAAAAATGTGTAATTTTACATTTAGAATGGTTTTCATTAAGGTCTGTCTCGTTCAAAAGGCCATTCTTCTTGCTTGTCTCCCGGTCTTTATTCTTTTCTTCCTTTTACACATTCACCTTTTTTCTTACTTTTTGGATGCACCGCTGCTCAAACACATTACCCCTTTTTTTTCTTTTTTTTTTTTTACACTTTCAAACCTCCGCTTTCGGCCTTCCCTTATTTTTTTCGTCCTCGTCTCCTTTCCTTGCCTCTGAGGTGCTGTATTTTTTTTTTCCCGAAAGGGACCAATAGTGCGCGGCGGGAAACGGTAGAGCGCTAACCGCCGCTAGCCCCGCTGTCACGCTTTTTACCAACCGGGGCGGCCCTTCTGCTCACATGGGGATTATTCAAAAACATATATATATATATATATATGTATATTCCGGCAGCACAAGGTCTCGGTGCGAGGCACAAATTCCATGAACTGCCTCCGCAGTTCATGAAAAGCAGAGCACTTTTTTTTCCTTTTTTTTTTCTTCCTCCATTTTTCACGCAGGCTTCGAGCTGCAACCCGAACTTCGAAGCGCGGTGAAAGGAAATGCTAAACGCGGGCGATTGGTTCGGGCGCGGCGCCACTTTTTTTTCCATTTGGCGACAGCGTAATTTTTTTTAGGTGTGCGCTCGATGCACAAAGTATGAGAAAGAGAGAGAGAGAGAGAGAGAGAGAGAGAGAGAGAGAGAGAGAGGGGAAAAAGTTGAATACTTCCGGGTGGAAGAAGCGTTATCTGCACTCATTGTTATTCCAGCTCACCGTGTTGTGCCGCGAGAGGCCAATGTTGGATTCAAATGCCCTGAAAAGAAGGATTTGAATCTCAAATAATGCATCGAACATTGAGCACAATATTTTTTCTGTTTAGAGGAAGGTTACTCAAACGATCGTTGTGCTCTCTTCTTTTCATCTCTTGGCTTTAAAATAAGTGGGAGGTGGGAGTTATTTTATAAATGCACCAACTTCAGGAAACTACATGAACCAGACGGCATATGGGTCGCTCTTTAGCTGGTGACCCACTTGACACATGTACGACAGCGCAGTGTCCTTTCAAAGCGCTTTCCATGGGTTTAAATGTAGATCCGTCGCGGGGATGCATTCGGACCTTTGTTGGGTTGCACCTTCAGGCGGGGGGAATCACTGGGGTCATGTGATTCCTTGCAAAACGTCCGCCGGGCCTTGGTAGATGGCGGTGTCTCATAGTCACGGAGCGACAAAGTCACTCTGACTCAGTGTTGATTTGTGGTGTGTAGATGCCCCCTTTTTATACATTCCCCCCCCCCCACCCTCCCAGGCGGCGTGGAGGTGGTGGTGTGACGCGTGTGGTCCAAGCCCGACGGGCTACACGGGGCAAGTCTGCCACCTGCTGAGGAAGAGGGGAGGAGCTCTGCACCCCCCTCCCCCCCCCCCCCCCGTAGGTATAAACCGCGCCGTCAATATGCAGATATTCATCGTATTGTGACCTTAAAGCCATAATGTTTCCCAACAAAATCAATACCCACAATATGCCCGGATTCAATTAAGCTAAAAGAGCTTGTGCTCCATGGTCATGTGACCGAAGAGCAAATAGGCCCACTTACAGTCATTTGTATTTGCAAGTTTAAAATGATTTCTCTTAAACAAATATTTGCTTTGACCAAGTTTGGTGTAGTAATCTGGTTGTAGTAATAGACATTGGTTGTCAACATGTATCTATATTTTTGAATCAAGTTAAATAGACTCTAGTGTACGGACCTGTGACCCAGTCATTCCCTCGTGTTCATTTTATTATTTTCTTACTCTAACGCGCTGTATTTTGTCTTTTTTTTATTTTCACCCCCCCCCCCCCCCCACCTCCCCCATCCTTTCAAAACTACAGACGGATAGAATATTATTCCTCCAAGATGTTGTTGCTTTACATCGCTGCAGCTATTTAGCCGCCTACGTGGACGGCGCTGACACGTACACAAGCGAATAAAAAGATCTGAGAATTATTCCATGTGGGTGTTTTTTTTTGTTTTTTTTTTAAATATCTGGGACCAAAGCTGTTCAACCCACTTGTGATTGATGACACAAAGAGAAAGTGAATCCCAATTCAATTACTAATTTGACCCTTTCAGCACCCCTTGAATATTTGCAACACACACACACTTATCACAGGGAGCCTGCAAGTAAAAGTGTGCATTACGGAGGATGCATCTTCATTTAATCCTTCTTTATATCTGTTTTATCCATCAAAAAACTAATCAAAAGTCGATCTCTCTCTCAGGTCTGCGGCGCACGGCGGCTGTTGAAATCGTGAAATCGCGAACTTACCTCTCCGCCGTGCGGCGGCGGCGGCGTCTTCTCGGGTCTCATCCTGCGCGCGGGTGTCACCAGCGAGCTCAAAGTGGGAATCTGTGACTTCACAAGTCCGGGTAACATCAAGGAGAAGCAATGTTTTATTCATCGGCACAAAAGCTCCCGAATTCACTCGCGTCAAATTCGCCCGCCTTTTGTCTCGAGAGATCGGCCTTGAGGGGTTTGACACGTGTAGAAATGATCAAAAAAAAAAGAGAAACATTTGGAACTTTTTCTTTAAAAAAGTTCCCAGTAGTGGAGGACAGGTTGAGGTATTTAATGAGAATTAGCCAGAATTAGCCAGACGTGATTTTTATTTTATTTCGGTTGCACAAGTTTCCTGTTTCTCTCGTCTCTACGGGTCGTTCGGGTGACCTCCGGCGCCCCGCTGATTCGCTTGTTTTGTTTGCGATCCTTTCATCCTGTGTGTGTTTTTTTTCTTCCTTCCTCTCGCTCTTGATATCCCGCTGTCGAGGGAAAATTCAAATGTTTTGGAGCCAAGGTCAGGTGTGTGATTTATTGTTATTTTTTCTCGTCACTTGAAAAAGTCCTCGACAAACCCGCCGGAATTTAGCGTTTCGTCAACCTCAGTAAATTGAACCAGACTCCTCGACTTCGCTTGGGCACAAGAGCGATGGCTTCTATGCTCTGCAGTATCTTCGAAAATGAATTAGTTAATTCCCGATTTCTGGTTAATTTGTCCACCAAGTAATTTTAATTTTATTTTTGAATAACTCTCTTCGCATTCCAACAAATACTCACGACAGGCACTTCATATTGTAGTGATTTCGTAAAGGTTTTATGCTCCAATGAAGGGCCGGTGTGATCACTGCAGACCCTTTCACACCGCCGTCACCAGCTGTTCTACCTCCTCCCCTCCGGGAGGCGCTGACGAGCACCCAAAAACAAAGACTTTATTTGCACTCACAAAGTCAAACGCATTTTTCTTGAAAAGTAAAGTAAATATTTTCTCTAGATGTATCGGACCGTCGGGTTACTCCAACCAGGTGTACACACACACACACACACCGAGGAACCGAGGGGACGTGTGTTTTTAGAACTTGTGAAGTGACGTCTGTTTCTAACGATGCCGCCGTCTGGTCACATCTGGAATCCACCAGTCAGGTGGATTTAACAGCTGCGCAGACTTCAGGTTGAGTTTTGGTGCCGTTGCTAATAAAGTTTATTTTCTTTTCGTTGCTCTGTCAGCTGCGTTCTGCGCCCTGATGGATCTCGCTTTTTTTTCATTCCGGGGAGCTTTGGGGCGAGCAAAGGGGAACAGAACACAGGCTCTCAGGCGGAGAACCAGGAGTGTTGCAGCATAGCGCGTTGGAAGTAACAGCTGAAGAAGTCCTGGTACTCGATGGTTGGCTTCACTTGGTGCGCCGCTGACATCATGTGGCCAAAAACAGTAACTGCTTCCATGAGGTTTAGGGGGCAGGCAAACATGACTCTGCAACATCAATGATGCCTCCATTGTTTATTTTTTTTATTTTTTATTATTAAGTCTTCTACAGTATACAAATATTCACACAGAAAATGCTCTCATAAAACGCCTCGTAAACATTCACACCTCCTCGTCTGCCTCCCGCGTCCTTCGCTGTGCGCTCTATTGCAACCGCCTCATTTTAATATCCTAAAAACAGAGGCCGCTGGAGCCTCGCGTCGTGTCGCCCCCCCGCCGCCGCCGCCCACTGCCTCCCCCCCCCCCGTTGAGTTAAGCCGCAGCAGTGACAGCCAGGTCCAGGAAATCACAGTGTGAAGCGGCAGGGGGGGGGGGGGCTCTTGACATCAGTCTCTCGGTGCGGGCCCAGAGATGTGGGAACAAAGTATTGCATGGGTCGACTTCAAGCTTTTGTGTGTGTGGGGGGGTGTGGGGGGGGGAGGTCTTTCTGTAAAAATCGGGATAAAATAGTTCCTTCTATAGACTCGTAATCCTCAGTGTTTGTCCAGGAACGAGGCAGTTTCGGACTTCCTGGCGCCGTGGGATGAATACGAATTTTGAGGTGGGGGAGGGGGGGGGGGGCAGGCTATTTAAGACAAATGCTTCGGGTGTGTTAGTACAGTGGGGAAGGTTAGTTGGTCTGGGTTATATCTGCATATTCAATAAACTTTCTCCAGTAAAGATCAGTTATCACGTTAGCAATCCCAACCAACCCATCATTTTAGAAACATTAGAACGTGAAAACAAAGTATAAATATCTATATTTATATATAGATATAGATATATAGAGGGATCCATAAGCAGCAGCATTGGAGACGCATCACATCATTTTGGCTCCGGGCGCCATGTGCCGCGTCTCCACCGGCGCTGGACACGCATCCCTCTCGCCTCTAGAACTTTATTCCACACGGAGTCCGCCAGCAAAGACTCGGGGAAAGCAGTAGTGCAACAAACTTGTGGCCGGATTGCGCCTGAATCTTTGACTGCGGCGCGTCGTCTGAACGGCGTGGCGTAGTCGTAACGATCTGATGACCACGCCCCGGACGCTACGTGAGCGCGCTCAGTAGGAACAGGACTTTTTTTTTTTTTTTTTGGTTCAAAACCAAGACGTAGATGGAGAGGTCATTGTTTTTTTGGGGAGGTGGAAGGGGGAGAGTGCCTGGATGACAAATATCGTGACCTTTGACCTTTCCTTGACCCCTTGCGGGTTTCCCTGCGAGGCGATGAGTGAACTAAATAAAAGGCATTATTGAAAAGTAAGGCTACCAGCCTGAGCAGCTTAAAGGCACCCAGACTGCGCTACATCCATCTTTGATGACAAAAGAAGAAGAAAACACGAAGAGGAAATGTTTTAGCAGTGTTTTTACAGTGATGTCCATTTTTTAGTATTAGGGCTAAAACAACTCTTTATATTTGATTTCCTGCTACCGCGGTATTATTATTTTTTCTTTTTAAATAAGCTTTTGATTTTAGAGGAGGAGCGCTTGATTTTCTCTCCATTGTCGCTGGAGTCCTGGGAGGAGGTGCTCTGGAGCTTGTGTTCCCTCCCCACGCTGCGGCCCTCCGAGTCCAGGGAGGTGAGGGACGGGTGGCGGCCCACGTGGGGCAGCATGCCGGCGGGCAGCTGGCCGAAGCTGTAGGACTTCTCCAGGACGCCGTTGTACGCGCCCTTGCCCGACGCGGGGGTGGCGCTCCCCTGGGAGAAGGTCAAGCTCTGGGACTCGGGGATGGCGCGGGTGAGGTCGGGCGAGCCTTTGTGTGCAAACGGGCGGCGCTCCGAGGCCGGGGAGGGCGAGGTGGAGGGCGGGCCGGAAGGGGAGGCGGCGGGCGGGAGAGGAGCAGGCGGAGGAGGAGGCGTGGAGTCCCTGAGGCTGCTGCTGCTGCTGCTGTGCGTTGTGGGCGTGGCCGGGGTGGACGCGGGGAGCTCGGAACTCTGGGTAAACAGCATCAGCTCCTCGCGGGAGATCCTGCGGTACGGGGCGTCCGAGGCCGGCGTGCAGGGGCTGTGCAGCTGCTTGCGGCCCAGGGACGCGTTGAGGCAGTCCGCGTCGGCGCCGCCATCCTGAGACGGTTCCCTGAGGAGAGAGCAGCCGACCAATCAGAGCGAGCCAAAGGCTGCCAGAATGAAACACACGTTAAAGTTTTTTTTTGGGGGGGGGGGTTTCTAAAATGAAGCTAGTACAGCCTGGGCCTTACTACAGAGCAAAAATCTAAACTAAGTTACACATCAACAAATTACCACCAGAGGCTTTAGAGGAAAACTTTGTTAGCTTGAAACAACGCACAGAAGGGAGTTGATTATGGCTTAAAATCTGCCCATTTTTCATGTCACATGATCTGGGAAGAGGCAGAAGAGTTCCTTCGTTAGTTACTGAGCTTTGATACTACAGCGTGCGTTTGACACAGTTTTATTGGGGTTTTAGTGGCGACTGATGACGGTGTTAGAGGTAAATGTGAATGTCTGGATGAAACACCTGTGAGTCCAAACTGTAAAACCATTCCGCGGCGTCCCGGCCACCGCTACATACCCCCTCCTATCCGAGCTGAACATGATATGTTCGTCGTCGGCCTCGGCGCGATAGGAGAGGGACGAGCCGGCCATGGACAGCAGGTCGGGGTCGGCGGACATCAGCGAGGTCTGCGGCGAGCTCAGCAGGCTGCGGCGGGAGCGGCACAGGCTGCTGTTGCGCGTCAGCGAGGGCCGGATCAACGTGGCCGCTGAGGGGGGGGGAGAAGTGGAGGGGGGGGGGGGGGGGGGGGTTACTCTTATTCCAACCACACGCTTCACTTCACGTGCCGCCGCCTCCTCACTCACTGGTGAACTGCGGGATGATGGGGGGCGTGTCCTCGTCCAGGTCGTCCACCCCCCCGGCGATGGGGTACGGCGGCACCGAGACCCGCGGCATCACCACCCAGCTGTGGTCCGAGTAGAGGCTCGCCGTCAGGCTGGGGAGCCCCGAGTTGCTGACCACGGGGAAGTTGCAGAGCTTCTCGATCTGCTGCCAGCGGTGCAGCCGCTCCCTCAGGCACGCCGTCACCTCCGACAGGGCTTTCCTGGGGGGGGGGGAGGCGCCGGGCGGGTTTATTGAGTCCACGCTTCGATTCGCCGGGGTTATTTTCACGTAAACATTATGTTTGAACTGGAGATAGAAGATATGTAACATTATCCAATGCCGTGAATACTAAAGAATTAAAGCCCTGAACAAACAGCTTATTCTCAAAGAAACTGCATCAAAAGTGTCATTGATTCAACGAGTCACATGTTTGCTCATCACACTCTGTGTGTTCTTGGGGTCTTACTTTGCTTCCAGTATCTTGTGGTCCACCTCGTCCAGGGACGAGCTGTGGGCTACGTGAAGGGTTCCAAACACAGAACCTCTTTTCTTCTTTATTTTCTCTGCCTGGGATTAAAAAAAACACCACAAAAAAAAAAACCAACAACAACAGTGAAAGGATGTCAAACGAGGCTTTGCGTTAAATCACTGAATGGGATCGGGAACCACGGTGACCAAAGGGACCTCATCTTTGGCGATGCAGAGCTGAAACTCTGCGTTCTGCTTCTTGATGTTGTAGTACTGGACCTCCACCTCGTGTGTGAGCTGCAGCCACTTCTGGAGCGCTTCGGGCACCGAGCGCTCCGACTGCATCTCCTTCTCCGCCCGCTTCAAGGCCTTACGCACCTGCACGGGGAGGAGGGGGGGGGGGGGGGGGGGGGTGGGGGGGACGCGTCACGTTTGGCTGGAATATGCAAATTGCGTTCGGGGGGGGGGGGCAACGGGAGGTCTGCAGAGCCCACCTGCACCAGCTCCTCCTCGGCGTATTTCAGCCGGCTGAGCTCGCACTCGGCGCCCTCTCGCAGCTCCCGGAGCCGGTGGGCCTCCGTTTTGGCGCCGTTGATCTCATCCCTCATCTTCTGCTCAAGGTTCTGCTTCTCCACGGCAACGGTGCGGTTCTCCTCCTGAGCCTTTTCCAGCCTGGCGCACGGGACCACATGTGGGTGGAATTGTTAACGTGCAATAATTGTGCCCCGGAGAAGCCAAGAAAGTGAGCCGTGAATCACTACATAGAGGTTTTCATATTTAAATGGGGCTTTACAGAATGCATTTATTTAAACAGTCAAAGTGCAGCTTTACTGACGCATCCCCTTTTCTCACCGGCTCTGCAGGTCGAGGAGGCTCTGCTCGGCGTTCTGCAGGCTCTCCAGGTCTCTCATCATCTGGGACATGTGCACCTTGCTGGACTTGTTCTGCACGTACGCGAACCAGCAGCCCCCGACACCGATCACTATGGAAACCATCAGGATGAAGTCTTTCATCCAGTTATGCTGTGCACCTGCGGAGCGAGGAAGGAACGGCGCATTCAATCGAAATTGTTGGGAAATGACGAGCCGCTATTGGTGATTAACGGGCGGTGGAGTGGTTGTTGTTGTTGTTGTTGTTGTTGCATTCTTACGGAGAGGAGGGCCAAAAAGCACTGCATCGAGTGCCTTTAGGTTTAACTTCTGTTTATGCCGCTGGTCCAGTATCTTCAACTGCATGGACATGAACGACGGTTCATTTGCCGCCATTCTGAAGAAAAAAAAACTCCATTAAACACTTAGTGACTGATCTATACAGACGTGTATCAACTATTCCAGGGTCCAATGTGCACTTTATTTGTTATTATGAAGCAAATAAAAGAAGCAATATATCAGTATCCATTGCAGTTTTTAACTAGGCCGACCCGGGTCAGGACAAATTGTGTCCTAACCCGATGAAAGGCGTCGCTGTCTCTGCGCCATCTTAAAGGCTCAGACAACATGGCAGCCCGAGACCACAGCCTTGTGCTGTGACATCACTTCATGAGTCAGCACCCGTCAGCCAGGAGGCGCAACGTGAAACCCCGTCAATGTCGTCCCCCCCCGTCCCATCCCGTCCGTCTACTCGTGCCTCATCTTTGCATCGGGTCATATTCCACAAGTGGCTCGCCAACGCCTCCCGTGACGTCGTCACCGAGGTGACCTTTGTTCGCCATTTCATCAGTAGCACACATAAATGACGACATCGTCAGAAAAGGAGCCACGGCCGGAGAGAGACGTCATTTTATGGCTTCAAAATGATATAAAAGACAGCTTTGTGACCAAATAATCTTTTTTTTTCTCCCCCTCCCTGTGTTGCCTTCTATGGCCACCAGTGGGCAGCATTAAACAGAGTAATGAGACCTAAAGGATCTCTGTGGTGTTGCTGGTTCTAAAAGACGTTTCACTGGCCACCGAGGCTTGACATCTCAATTAGAGGCAACGGAACGCCATCAAGTGCTTGTAAGGCCTGAAACCGCAGGACGACAACAGCCACACGGACATCTTCCATCATATTTATACATATTAAGCATCGGAAGCTCACCGAGGTAAAGTGTTCCCCGTGACCCGGAAGTCTCTGAAGTTCTTCTCGTACTGCGGCAGCTCCACGGACTCCTTCAGCCACTGCACCGCGTCGTCCACGGTCCAGTTGTGCACTTGGGGGCGAGGGGGAAGGAAGACAGGAAATTCATTACTTTAACCGTGGAGCACTTAGCCCGCGCTTTTTATTAAGAGCAGCTTACAGAGGGTCGTGAGATAAACGGGTTCCACTACATCCCTCCAAGTGGGTTTTTCCCTGCTTATTCTCTAATGAAATACCACTATTATACAAGTTGGAAGCCTTTTCACTCCATTGTGGCCCCCACTTATGTCAATGTCATTTCATGATGATCATCCCGCTCCCTACGTGGCTTCTTCTTAACGCCTTCGGTGTGTTGCTCATAGCAGCGGTCTGCTGTACACAAATGAACGGATCGGAGTATCCAACAAAGTAAACTGGATTATAAATGATTCACACCTTTGGCTGTAGTCTTTCCTCTCTCCATTGCATTCATGCTTAGTTTCCCCCTGCTCTTATAAAACCCCCCCCCCCCCGGTTATCTTCTCTTACTCACGCGGGAGGGTAGATGCTTACCTTCGGAGGCCTTCCAGCCCTTCCACAGCTCCTCCACCGTGATGTGCTGGTCTTCGCGGTGCAGGTTGCTGTGTTTGTTGGTCTGCTGCTGCTTCATGTCTTCGATTATAAACTAGGATGCAAAAAAGACGGGGCCAGGATTTAGTGTTTTTTCCGGGCTTTTCAGAATGTCTTTGATTTAATTGAATGCTTTAAAATGACTAAGTGTAAGTGTTTTATACTAATAAGAACTCATGGGAAGGGGGGAGGGGGGAGGGGGGGGGGGGGGTGCTGTGATCATCCGTGTATGTCCATGGTTTTGACAGAGAGCTCTAAAGAGCTGGCTTTGCCTGAAAGTCTGGCCTTGGATCACACGCACACTTGATTTTTGCTCTTTCTTCCTTTTAGGGACTTTGAAAAGAGAAAGAAAGCCTTGGCAGAAGCACCACTTCCACCTGTGTGTGTGTGTGTGTGTGTGTGTGTGTGTGTGTGTGTGTGAGAGGCCACGGCATGAACTGAAAATGCATTTGCCGTCCTGCTGATGGGGAACCAGTAAAGCGACATCCTCTGTGTCGCAGAGCTGGGACCCGGTTGGTGTTTCACGTGTCAAAAGCGATGCGACAAAGACTAGACGCCAGGAGTTCGGATTGAGGCCCGAATCGCCGCTCGGGGGACATTGAGAGCAGCTCAGCCGGTCCGGTTCCGAGGCCGAGGCGCGGCGTGCTAACACGCGCCGTCTGTTCAACGGGGAACAAACAGGAGACTAAGGCGCCAGCGTCCGTCCTCGACCGGATCCGAAGCCTTGGAAACATCCGCAGTTATGAAACAACATTTTAAACGTCACGTTCTCCTGCCGCTGCTCACATGCAGCAGATTTCTGGTGATGTGTGTTTGTTCAGTCACGTGACGAGATGTCGTCCTTCATGTTTTTCCTCCATCCAGCAGTTGCTGCATTTTTTTTTTTTTTTTATTTTTTTTTCTAGTCCCCATTTGGGCTCATAAAAGCTCTTTCACCGGAGCCCTTTTCCTTCTTTCTGTTTGTGCTCCAATACGAATGCAAATGAGTTCCCTCCCACCGACGTGGAGCCAGGAAGCGACTGAAGGAGCCGGGCGGCCTGCTGAGTCACCGGAGGGGGCCGCGGTGAGCGCCATTAAGCGGCCTGAACATGCAAACGTCAAGGTCGTTCAACAAGAACAGAACCGACCAACGAAGGAATGAAACCCATTTTTTTTTTAAAAGGGAAGTTCATTGTTTCTCCTCCTTTGACCTTAAAATGCACTCGTAAAAGGAAGCATTCCTTTACCGAAAAGAAGAAAACGGTCATTGATAGTAGATGGAGATCGGTGGAGGAGACGCCATCTTGTTATGAACCTATGAAGCTTTAACTCGTACACTTTGAATGATGGACCAAAAATAACTACGGGCTGTCGAGCTTCTGCTCTTCTACCCTGAAGACGACCAAACACCTTTCCAAACACTGCTCTCGCCTCCAGGGCCTCCGGTGGATGTTCTGCTCAAACCCCTCGGTGGGAGTCGGTCATTAGGCCGATTCATTCCCATCAATCCGTTACATCATTGGGGGACAAATGGCTGCATGATCTGTGAAACAGCGTGAAGGGGTTCGCCTCACATGGCAGCTGCGGGAATAACGCCGTCCTCGTGCTTTTTTTTTTTTTCCAGCGAGGCTGTGATCAACAATGTGCTCCGTTGTTTGAACTAGGTTTTTTTTTTTTTGGGGGGGGGGGGGGGGGGGGTTAGGGACTGCGAGTGAGGCCTCATATCGTTTTTAGCTAATGCAACGCAGTGAGCAGCCCCCCCCCCCCCCCCAAGATGTTGTGCACGGCCTCTCAAGAGCGAATAAAGCACACGCACAGTGGGCCCCTGGCTGTGCTCTGAGCAGGAGAGGAGGTGCACACCTGGCCTCCCGGAGCGACCGTGCTCAGCAAGTAATAAAAAAGGCGGGATTATGTTCGGCAGGAATTGATTCGTAATGAAATTCTCGCACAGCAGTTTGAGCACAGATACGCTTGAGAGTGTAAGATTTTTTTTTTTAAAAAGGGACAAATGGGAGCTTGAAAAAGCGCCGGTTTGGACGCTAAAGACGATTCAAACTGGGAAACACTGGTCGGTAAATAACATTTCCCTTTAGCTGCAGAGGACAAACGCGCTGCCAGGAGACTGAGGACGGAGCTTCAGCCAGATGTGTTACGAAAATCACACCCACAAAGACCAACTAATGTATATTCTATCAAGCGTTTTACATGTTACGGGTTACGAAAAGGGGCTCGATTGTCACTGCATTTTGCGCTGGATATTCATGAATCATTTTCTTCGGTGTCCACAACATCGCCGCTGACCTCATGGCGTCTCTGACATGTGGTGAAAAAGTCGACATCCTGACCACGGCTCTAAGGTTACAGGCACGAGCATCCTCCCATCGGAGTCATCTGCTCACATTTTCAGATTAAAGGTGTCAGGAGGAGAGGGGGGGGGGGGGATCTTTGTAGGCCGGGGGTAAGGTTTCAACTAGCTGGCAAAAGGGGCCTGGAGGGGAGAAGGGAAGGGGGGGGGGGCATCTCGTCCCTGCGAGGCCAGATAGGGACAAACATCCTCCCACCCCACAGCCGTCATTCCTCCACCTCAAAGGACGATAAAGACATTGTGATGTAACTGGGTCACAACATCACAATGCGCCCCCCCCCCCCACGTATGTATAAAACAAAAACAAATTCAAGTGACACCACTGGATCAGTCACAAAACGCGAGAAAGGTCTCAGAAGATTCAAACTGACCCCAGAGATGGATGCACACGGCCCCAGAGCTCACCTCCACGCTCTCGTTGACCTCTATGCCCCCGTCGTTGTCGTCGTCCAGCTGCTTGTGGATGTGCCGCAGGCCCTCCAGGCTGAAGCGGTCCTCGTCGCCCATGCATGGCGGCGTCACTATGAGACAGGGGTCTACAGGAGGGAGGGACAAGTTCAGGTCAGAAGAAGTGGTTTTTAAGCCTCTGCAGAGTTCTAAAAAGGGTTCTCAGTCACAGATGTTCAAAAGCAACGTGATTTAAAAGAACGGCGCCCCTCGACCCACAGATGACCTGTGCAGCCAAATCGGGTTTATAGCGCAACGAGGTTGTGTGTTTGAACAGTCTAAAATCCATTTATTTGGTAGAGCAGGCCGACGTGTTCAAATCTATTTCAGTGTTCACAGCTGCAGCAAATGAGTCATTTCAACCTTGTTTGTTACCGACGCTTTGAACCGTCTACGTCGGATGAATGGAACAACAGGAGGGACACCGAGTCCCTTCAGGAGGGACCCGCTGACGCCACTGGAACCAAACATCGTCGCTCCTGTGGGCTCCTTCTCCTCGTCCCGCGCCACTTCTTGTGCGATTCGGGAACCAAAGAGGGTTTGAAGTGACCAGTGACCCCCCCCCTTCTCAACCCCCCCTCCTCCCTCTGTGCGCTGTTGTCATTCCTGCAGCGTGCCCGGTCAACGTTTTAACTCCTTGGACCCGTCCCACTGGGGGGAAATGAGCCCGTTACTTCCAGCCTCCCAAGCTATGGGCACTTTGAGCTGGCCCGCTGCCCCCCCCCCCCCCCCACACACACACACACACACACACACACACGTTAAGGATTTAAGTCACAGTCGTGAAGATATCACTCCTTAAAGTGCACACCGAGTGACAGAAAAGAACGTGGCATCTTAACCGTAAGCCTTATTGGCTCCGAGCACAACGAGCGATGACGCTGGTGAATTTGGCACCGGGTTCCAGAACAAACACAAAGCCACACGGCAGCACCGAGGGAGGGACAAACAACAGCCGAGCGCAAGGAGCGGGGCGAACAGGACGAGAGGAAAGGCGCCAGAACTCGGCAAAAAGAAGGAGAAGAAAAAATGTGATTCAAAATCCAACAGTCCAAAAAAAAAAAGCTTTTGGATGCACACATGCATTTTTCCAATTGATCAAACTACAACAAATGCTCTGGACCTACTCTGAAGCTAAAATAAAAAAATGTGGGAAATGTGCAAATAAATATATAAATATTGCAATGCTTTCTTTAGAGCTAACCGAGAGGATTGGACCCTCTCCAGCTCCATCAAGATGGAACCGCCACCTGCACACCTAAAAGATCAATAATGAATACATTATAGCAGTAGTTAAACAGTTAAACAGGCTCCCAGTTAATTGCCTGCTCTTAAATACTAATAAAATGTAAAAAGCCCGTACTCATGTTCGGCCTGGTGCTCGTGTGGCACTGTGTGTGCGTGTTTCTGATGTGGGATCCATTTACTGAAACAAAACTTGACACGTCGGTTCTAGAGTTGCCGCTGGGCAATTTGCAGATGAAGCAGACAAGCAGACATCTGATTGGACGCTTGCCCGGGCTAAGTTTGGACGAGAGGACACTGGGCTGGATGTCCGTGTCACAGGAAGAAAGCGGCTGCAACGGGGATACAGCGCCAGAGAGAAGGGGGTTAAGGGGTGGGGGGGTGGTGGGGGGGGGGGGTCATTTGTTTTTGTGCAAACGGACACAGTGGGTTGTTTCAAAAGGGGGCGGAGTCCCAGTCGCTCTGGACATCCGCAACTTGTTAAACACGGTGACGTGGCGGTGCTGCTGCTGAGCTAGAGCAATTAGACCCCAGTTCCCCACCCCACCCACCCCCCCCACTGTGTGCAACAACCTGCCGGTTTGACCCCCACCCCCCCCACCCAACCCAAAAGCGAGTGGTGCACGATGCCCGCGGGATGGTGCGTCTGCTCGGGGGCCCGTTTACATAGCCGGCTGTTTGCATAGCACGCATATCTATTTGGCTGTTTGCTTATTTAAATGGGTTCTGAAGCTCGTCAAAGAAGAGCTTTCTCTCGTGGATGAAAGAAGAAGAAGAAGAAAAAAAACCCCGCTTTTATCGGTTTTAATGCGCGGGCCACCTAGTGTGCGATTCCAAAATATGTGACAGCACGAGCCTTTTCCTTCCCAGGAGTCCCATGTTTGAGTATGTTTACAGTGTGTTGAGGGACAATCAGCAAACATGCGACAGGAAGTGGCCCCCGTGCCGGTGACCCCGCCGAGCGCATGCAAAAAATGAAAAAAAATAAAACAGCTGCAAGATGCGGTCCCAGAAGATAACAAACATTGGAAAAGCACTGGGTTATTTTTATCCCATCAGGCTCCCAGTTGTCAGGATGTAAAAACTCAACAATGGCAGAGGTCTCCCTTGCTCACACACACACACGCACACGCACACACACACACGGCCGCACGTTAATTCACGTCGCCAGAACTCAAAAATGCAGGCGTGCCGTCCCGCAGGGCCCCAGGTTCTGTTCAAAGGATTCGGATGACAAAAAGCATTTAGCTGTCAGCCGCAGCCTTTAAAGCGAGTCCCAGGTTTTTATTTATTTATTTATTATTTATTTATTTTGGTGGTCCTTAAGAAAGGCGAAGTCTTTGTTTTCCCCGCAAAAGCTGTTGAGTGGGTGACAGTCTGATGTGTTTGGGGGGGGGGAGAGGAGTTCATGCAACCGGATCGATAGTAAGTGTGTTGGAGACGTCATGGAGCGCCCGCGTGTACTTCCTCTCGTGCAGGTTTTGATGTGGCGGTGTGTGTGATAGAAGTGACAAGTACCGCGACTTATTCATTTCCCATTAAGTCAAGAGTTTCTTCTCTGCGCTGCAGACTTCGGTTAAAACATCAGAGAGCTACGCCGCTCTATTACAGCTCAAATTCACAACGTAGTTTCCTGTGAATACTTTGTGAAAACTCCACCGAAAATAGTCCAACAAAAAGGAATATATATAAGACAGCGAGAGGCAAAAACTACGCAGCTGCCCAGATGTTCAAGAAAACGACCATTTGTGAACCATATTGGTGAAGAGAAGCTGGAAAGGATTCTTGTGGGTATAAATATTGAGAAAAGGATGCAAAGTAAGACACTCTCATTGTGGAGTATAGGGACGCACACCTCGCACAAACACACACGGCAGCTCCTCGCACAGACACACACACACACACACACGAGAGAGAGAGAGAGCGAGAGAGAGACAATAATAATGTGCTGGGGTCGAGCGGCACGTGACGATCAAATCAAACCGAGGGAAAGGCCCCGTCACATGCGTTTGTAGTGAGGAGTTGTGTTGAGGCCGCTTCGTTCAGCGCACGCAGCCTGCGCCGCTAGCGTGGGCGCCGTGCGCGTGTTCTCCCTGCGCGTCGCTCCCTTCGCCAAAAAATGGCTATTTTCTGGTTTTCCCCCGTTAAGGCCCGGTCCAAAGTTCAAAAGGCGCCTTACGCCCTGTAACAACTGACGCTGCTTCGGGCGTCAAGCAATTCGTCGCCGCGCCGCTGCGAATCAGCGAATCCTGGGGTCAGCTGACGGCGTGCCAGGCTCCTCTCGGATTTGTGATTTTACGCAATTGCTGCTTTTTAAAATCGAGGCCGTCGCTACGACTACAATGTCTCAGCCCATCGTGTGATTCCTTAAAACTTGTCCTATAAATAAGCAACAAAAATAAATAAAACTAATCCTAATCACATTGCAGTAAACACACCAACGAGAAGGGTGATCAATGTGCACCAGACTTGTGCTCCGTAGGCAGCGCCCGTATGGCGGGGGTCGTAAATCAAAGCCGACAGCTCTGTATTAAAGCAAGTAAATAAAGCTTCTGCAGAGTCTACCGTTTCAGCTCATCAGCAGCCATTAATAAGACGCAAATATCGCCAGCCGCCAACAACGCCCCCCCCCCCCCCCATACAGAGCAGCTGAGAGAGAGAGAGGGAGGGAGGGAGGGAGGGAGGGGTCATTGGTTGAAGAAACAGGGCAAAGTGTCACTTCCTTGCCCGCCGTGTTGACACGATGGACGTGAGGTGCATTTAAAAAGGCGACCTCTTTGCCCTTCGACCCGGGCCGACGTGAGGAGGAAGCTCGGAGGTGGCTCGCGTTAAGCTGGTCAGAGGGAGGGAGAGGAGGTGAGGGGCCAACGCCTCGAGCCAGAAAAAAAAAAAAAAGAATCAGACAAAGATGTTTCTCGCTCTTGACACGACTGAAAAAAAAAAAAAAAAAAATGAAATCAATATCCATTTGCCAGGCTTTTTTTTTTTTTCTTCTTCTTTCTTCCTTTATCTACTGCTGTGCTGACAGGTGAGCGGTCCAACTCCCCAGGGTGCCGTGAGGCGTGTCAGACGAACGTGTAACTGCAAAACAATCAACTAGAAAGCGCTTAAAAATAAATAAATAAATAAATAAAAAAAAAAGACAAGCCCATTAGCCAGATAAAGACATCCATCTTTCAGCAGCGCGTCCCGCCCACTCCGTGGATCCAGCCGAGCCAAAGTCTTGCCAAAAAAAAAAAAAAACTCAGCCGCAGACTCGGTTCCACACGTCTCGGCTACACCCGATCCACCCTCAGCTGCCCCACCCCGGGGGTCGCATCGGAAGCCATTGATCCGGAGGTGCAGCTCGATGAATAAATATAAATAGGTGTGACTCATTGGGTTTGGCTCCTCTCGTCCTTTTCAGGGCAAATAAAAAAAAAAAAAAAAAAAAAGTACAACTAGAGTTGGCGAGGTTCCTGTTCCGCCTGCTGCCAAACGCCGCCGTCACTCATTCAAGCTCTGAAACCACCTTAAACGGGCCTTGGTAATCCTCTGCTTAGGCCACAGCTTAAAAGAGGATCGGAGATCTTTTTTTTTTTTTAAATGTCCACAAAAGGAGACGCTTTTTGCGCTTCGGGCGTCTCAGGAATGTTTGGATAACCGCAGCGGGCAGGAGGCACGGCGCTGGACGAGAGAGAGAGAGAGGAGACGGCCGTTTTAATCCGCTCGCTCGTTCCCCTCCCCCCCGACACCGCCATGCTCCGCGGGACAGGGGGGGGGGCCCCCCAGAGGTCACACGGCAGACGTTCAGAAGTGAACAGTGAGCGGCGGAGGGCTGTGACCAGGACTCGACGGCACCCAACGGCGTTTCCCCCGGAGGGGCCTCTGAGAAGCGCGCGGCGCCCGTGAGGGTCCTCTCGTCCCCCCCCACCCCCACCCCAGTGTTCCCTGACCTCGGGACGAGGTTCGAGGTCAACGGCTCATCAAAACGACACGACAGCGATGCGTTCTCGACGCAAATCACAGCTGTGGACGCAGCTGGCTCCAAAAAAAAAAAATGTTTTTTTGAGAAAGCAGAGTGGTAAATACACAACATGGTTAACATCTTGCATCAAAATGTTAGATGAGTAGCAATTTGTGCCACTTGCCGACTTTATTATTGCTTGCATGATGGTATGATCTATTATTAACTAACTTCTCCGTCTTCTTCTGCAGAGTTACTGGTCCGGGTCAGACAATGGGGGCCTCGTCACGTTGGTGCCAAAGCATCCAATGTCTTACAGTATGAAGGATCACATTACGGCGAGCACACTGGCGTGAACGACACCTGATCTCATTGGTGGCACGGCGGCCGTGGGAGGAAAACCGTTGAGCCTTCGAAATAAAGAAATTTTAAAAAGGTAGAAGAGAAAGCGGGTTAAAAGGAACAACACACTGCACCCTGCTCCTCCTTAGTGTACACAGTGTGTTGCCAGCCAGGAAGGCCTCTGATGAGAAGAGAGAGGAGCCCCGTTTAAACTTCCACCGTCAACTCTCGGGACCAAAAACAAGCCGACGCCTGTGTTGTGAGCGGCGCTAAGTGATTAATTGACTTTGGACACTTTCCCTCGCTGTGCTGGCACGGGAGCGCTGTAGACGGCAGGTGTGGCCTCCTGCCAGCTTCCTGTGTGTGTGTGTGTGTGTGTGTGTGTGTCTTGTACTGGAATTCAGATTGTCCTTTTTTTTTTAAACTTGGTGCTCCTAAATATGGATGCCAGCACGGAAGCTGAAAAAAAAAAAAAAAAAAAAACGGCACACAATAGAAAGGCGAAGCAGCCGAGGGATGGATGCCCAGGCAGAGGGTCGATGGCGGGAAAACAAAAGCACGCACACACACACACACACACACACACACACACACGTATGAGGTGTGGAGAGATCTAAACTTAAAAAACAAATCTGCGATGAAAAAACAAATGCTCATTCCCATTGCCCGACCTTTGACCTTTGAGAAGAAGGACGAGGTGTTGAATGGAAGTCATTCGGTTCGCTCTCCGGGGCCTTTTGATGTGTAACACAAACCCATTTTGGACCAGATTAAAGCCACGTAGCTCCAGAGGACCCAGCTGTTGGTCCGGACATGCTACGGGTCAGCAGCGCCGAGTCGGATTAGCAGTCGACTCGCCACCGAGGCGGCGGGCGGGCGGGCGGCAGGTGGGGGGGGCCGGGGGGGGGGCAAAACAATTCCACCGCGGTTTGTTTGATCAGTGAAAAACCCGCCGTGGTGACTACGTGATGACGACGGCAAACCTGCAGCATCGATGTTTCACGCCGTGTGAAAGAAAAGATTTAAAAAAAAGGAGGCACAGCGTTGGGCCTCCTGGTTGAGTTAAGGCGGCTTATGAGGCTCCCTGTTATGTTTGGCCTCCGCTTGTTATGGGCTCAGGTCGGAGCCCGAGTGTCGGCGCATACCCGGATTTTTTTTGAGGGGGGGGGGGGGGGGGGGGGGGGCGCGGCATACCTAAGAAATCCACACTGCTCTTTGCCGCTCTTGCCCAGGACACCTCATCACGTGTCGCCTCGGCCAAGGGAAAGTCCCTGAAATCGGAGGGGACAGCTCTTCCCGTCCAAAATCCAACGTTAGATCCGACCCAAATACACGTAGATCCATTTGCCCCCCCACCCCCCCCCTCAGAATGAGGTCAGCTGTGGACACAACATCTGTCCGCCTTTCCCCATTTCTACATACACAAAGGTGTCGCACAGGTAATCTGCCACTGAAAAACAGAAGGGATTGGATTAAAACCGTCGAGTCTCACGACCAGTAAAATGGAAGATTTTACTTCCACTGCAGAGAAAAAACCCAAAGCCTTCGGTGACTGGCGATCAGGCTTCTTCCC
>NC_084900.1:4331229-4427271 GCF_949316345.1 Pungitius pungitius | reverse complement strand
GTGAGACAGACATACCTCTGCTGAGCCCAAGGACGTCACTTCCATCAGGTTCTCAGCGCGGAAGCAAACACAGCGGCCGCGAGGACTGCAGGTCGTTTGGTGGCGTGCGAGGAGATACGAGATGAGAGAAGCGAAGGGATGTGGGAGATTATAACAGCGTCCATCAAATTACCACAAAGGTGCCTCGCTGCGGCTTGCAAGTGCACCAACTCTCTCACCTGCGACGATCTCCAGGAATCGTACCCCAGGACCCGGTCCCACAGGAGAAGCAGCTGGTCAGTGGACAGGTAGCCGGAAAAAGGCCCGGACCATCCACTTGAAGGCTATGCGCAACCTGGGGGGGGGGGGGGGGGACACGAACCCATCACACCTCAGGGATCCAACGTTAGGAAAGCCTTTTATTCCTATGGAAGGGGGACGTTGCGATTGCAGATGCCCACCACCAGGTGGCAGAGTCACATAATAATAGAAATAAGCTCTGCGTGTGTGTGTGTGTGTGTGTGTGTGTGTGTGTGTGTGTGTGTGTGTGTGTGTGTGTGTGTGTGTGTGTGTGTGTGTGAGACAGACAGCAGAGGCGGCTTACTCACGGCTGCGCCCCGATCTGTCGCAGGTGGTAGAAGAGCTGAGGCAGGTGGGTCTGGAGCAGCCGCTCAAACTGCAGGCACAAGGACACGACCCCCTGCAGGGAGCACGCACACACACACACACACACACACACGGCTCAGAGGGACAGAAGGGTTTCTAATCTGGATGATTGGCCAGCGGTTTGCGATGAAAAAGGAAATGTGGGAGCTTACCGAGGAAGAGGAGGAGATGGAGTGCAGTCTGAAGAAGTAGCGGATGTACATTTCCCTGAATACGCTGTACAGCTTGGATGGCTCGTTGTACAGGAAACACAGCGGCGCCACTGCGGGGCAACACAAACACGCACTATTCATACGGTCCGGTCGCGGTGAACTTCAGCAAGTTAGTGCAAAGGCAAACGGGTTCCAAACACACTCACCGTACATTGAAAAGCCATGAAAGGGGATGACTCCTGTGAAAATACAGAGTTCAGTGATACATTTGAAGTTAACGCTAATTAAATGATGAGCTCAAAGCGTCTTAAGAACATATGAAATAATGAGAGCTGTCAAACATTGTAAAAGTTTTTTGTGGTTCTCGGTGTGAAGCGACGGGAGGTGGACGTGTGCGCGCTCACCGCTGGGGGGGTAAACAACAGCACACTCCTCGTCCTCTCCCTTCCCTGTTAAACAGACACACGGGTCGATCAATAGCCAAGGCCTGCAGCACGGTGCGTGGGGGAGAGGGGGTGAGAGGGGGGGGGGGGGGGGGGGGAGCGCCACATCATCTCACCCTGGACGAAGGATCGGGGAGGAGTGGCGCTGTTGTATTTGAAGTGCTCCAGGACGGCGGTGTCTCGAGAGAAGCACAGCAACACCTGGCAACGCACGCACGCGCACACACACACACACACACACACACACACACACACACACACACACACACACACACACACACACACACACACACACACACACACACACACACACACACACACACACACACACACACACACACACACACACACACACACACACACACACACACACACACACACACACACACACGTATGAGGTGTGGATTACATGCACCAAATGTAACATGAACCAACAGGAGCCAGAGAAGTTGATACGCTGTTCTTTTGCGTGGCCTTGAGCGCTTTTTGCCTCCGATTCCATTAAAGCGGCGGCACCTGCAGAGCTCGCCGTGGGCTCCGGCCCAAAACCGCCGACTAATCATTTAAATGCGGCACCCCCCCTTAAAATGAAAAAAAAGTGCTTTTATGTTTCTATTCAACAATAGGACGTTAAACCCATTTCTTGATACCAAATGTGCACGAAAGCCTAATTGTCCTTAACGGAGATTACGTTTGCAATCAAACCTGCGATAATTAAGATCAGTGTTTAAAGTGGGAATAGAACGTGCCGGAGTCTATTTGGGGAAGTGGGGACCCCGAGAGGACGCAGGGGGGGGGGGGTCTCTTTCCATTACGCTCCGATTTCCGGGGGCCTCCTTGAGAGGAGACTTTCGTTTCCACCGGCCACTTCACATGAATTATACTGCGGAGCGGAGGTGATCCCTCCGGGGGGGGGGGGGGGGGGCAGGGGGGGGGAAGGAATAAGACGTCAGCCGTTTATGAGAGTTGATTAAAAAGCAGCGGCCTGTGGCGTGTGCCCCCCCGAGAGCCCGCCAAGTGTCTGTCAGAGGAGGGTTAGGGGACTTTATTGTCTTGATATTGTCTCCTAGGATAAAACCCTGCACACTTCTTGTTTCTGTGTGACAACCTCGCCCCTCCGCCACGGGTGGATTCTTTCACTGCCCGGCGAGTCGGGTCAACGCGGGAGAGCGATACCGCGCCGAGTGATCCCGTTGCCGAGGGTACGCCGAAATGCAAACAGAGCCCCCCCCCCCTCCCCCCTCCCTGAATGAAAGCCACGGGTTGGGTGCTTTTCCTGTCCCCTAGTAGCGAATGCATTCGATTTTTTTGGGGGGGAGATGGCCGTGTTGGTAGGAGGATATTTATGCGCAAGTCAGATCATTACCAAACCCAACTCGAGTCACACTTGACCCTTGACCTACCTGATAGAGAAGTCCTCAAACACAAAGTAGTAGTCGTCGTTACTGGCCGTGAGCTTCACATCCTGCAGGGGCGGGCGGTTTGGAAAGACGTTTTAGTGCGTTCAATGCGCGTGTAGCGCAGGGTCAGGGTTACGCATACGGTAATGCGGTCATGGGCACATGCGGCGTACCTTATAGATGAGGCTGTCACCAGCAGGTCGTGCTGCACCACTCCGGCCGTCAGCTGTTCGTAATGCATGGCGTCCTGAAACAGGAAAAGAGCCAACAGGCTTCACACCCAGAGCCCGACGCGTGTGGGCCCCCCCCTCCCCCCTCCCCCCTTGACAAACGAGCTTGGTTTGGACGGACCGTGTGGGATTGCCTGGACAAACTCAAAATCCAGTTCTCTACGCTGGGCATAAAAAAGGAATACATTTTTTATTTTTTTTTAAACCCCTAACTGCTAAGTGAAGTTTACGTATTGCGACGACAGAAGGATTAAACGCCTCTTAACGGATGCGTCTCTGGTGTTCCGGACACATGGTTAAACTCAAGCGTGTCTCCGGTCGGGGGGGGTCAGAGACAGAGACGGACGCTTTAACGGGCCGCCGGGACACATGAAAGCCAACGTGGACAACGTGGACAACGTCAACGGACGACGCCCCAACGTCCGTTCTGCCAAAAGAGGGAAAGGAAACAGATCCTAGATCTCTGATATGAGGGTCCCTGAGGTTCAGCTCCTACAACCCCCCCCCCCCTCCCCCATTTGCTAAACAGGACGGTGGCTTGAAACACACAGATTACGTCGCGTGTCAGTGATTTGGGTTGCCACGGCGATACCAAACTTGAACGGGACGAGAAAAAAAAAAAAGGCAAAAAAAAGACTTGGTGCCTGGTGTAGTAAACACGGTGTTTGGGAATCACTGCAGCTGTGTGTGCTCGGGCTGCAGCGTGTGTGTGTGTGTGTGTGTGTGTACCTGGGGCTGGTTGTTAGAGTTGAGGATGAGGGCCCACAGGTCTGCACGGAGCCCGGTGGCACAGCCCCGCCTGCTGTACTGCTGCGCCGCGGCGCTGTCCTGCTCGGCGACCACTAGTTCCAAAAGAGGAGGAGGAGGAGGAGGAGGAGGAGGAGGAGGAGAAGTCAAGGCGCTAAAAGAGAACAACACAAGGGACACAGAGACACGTGGACGGTCTAGATGTCCCCCATAACTGCTGAAAAAAAGATTTACAATTTTTTTTTTTAGTTTAAATTAAATTAAGTTATAAGGGATCAAAATAAATAAATTAATAATTTATTAATTGTTTAAAGCATTTTAAATCGATTTTTACTCAAATAAAAAAATCACAAATAAAATGATATATTTTATTAATTAAAATAAAACAACAGAATTTAATTAGTTGAATAACTAAAAATGTTTTAATCCAATGTACTTTGTGCCATTTCATTCACGGCGGTGACGTTGACCTGCCGACCAAGAATGCGTCTGAATTCACAGAAGAGCTGGTGGATTGCGGGGGAAATGGGGGGGGGGGGGGGGGGGGGGAAATGATATAATGTGTGCAAACAGCAGCTGGGAAAGGGAGCACCTGGACGCAGTGAAGAGGTTTGTTTTCTTAATAAAGTTCAAGCTCGGGGGAGGACGACCGCCACCGGGCCGCGGCCATAAAACACCCGGCAAATGGAACTTTGGATGCATCCAAAGAAACCAATAAGATAAGTCATGAAATCTGCTCCAAGTGTGTCAAGCCGCCGATTAAAACCCCCCAAAGAGCTGTCCTCCAAACGCACACATCCTGCCCCCCCCCCCCTGACCACGTATAAACATTAAAAAATGTCGCTGACAATTACGGAACTATTCAAAGAAACACTCTGGAAACCACATCTGCATTCGGCCCTAAATCTCTGTTGTGACAGTAGCCCAAAAACACACGACCCCCCCCGCCCCCCCCCTCTCGACTCGAGGTGCCGGCCCAGTCATAACATAAACCAACGCGCTGCTCGCCTCTTAAATCCCCCGTTTGAGTGCACTTAACACTCGGGCCTGGAACACAGCGGCCCCCGGCACACAATCCACAAGAGGGGGTGGGTGGGGAGGGGGGTCGGGAATACCGCCCCCCCCCCCCCAACCCCTCTTGTGGATTGACGTCTCATTGGCGTGTGCCGGGGCTCATGGCAGAGCGACGAGGTGAAGCGCTGAGCAGCAGCAGCAGAAAGGGACGATTCAGTGAACGCGTTAAATCCTGCAGCCCGTGCACGAGCACGTGCACCGTCATCTTCATCTTCACAGCGGCGCCCCGGTGTGCTTCGGGTCCGCGTGGGACCGGAGCCCACATGTGCACACGTGTGAATATCAAACACGGGGATCACAGAACACTCGCTGCTCTTAACACCCAGATCAGCGTGATGAATACTGAGTGGACACCTAATGGCCACTAATGAAGAAGAACAGTGCGCTGACACTCCCCGTGCCCCCGGTTGGTGCTCTCGGTTAAGATTCCGGGGAAAGTGTGTGTGTGTGTGGGGGGGGGCATGTCTCACATGTCTCGCATGCGTTCAATCGCCTAAACTGAAGAACGGGAATAACAGAGAGCCATTTACGGCGATGCATTTAAAAGACGATGTTGAAAGTCACTGACCTTTTTTCCCGATTTGAAGATACTCATTTTCAAACAAGTCTGCACATGAATAAAAGAGAGAGAGAGAGAGAGAGAGATTATTAATCGCCTGCTAGCGGCTCCAGTTCTCCAAACTAATGTTATCAGTTTGATTTACAAGCACGGAGACGGTGGATACGAGTCTATTTAAAGTCTAAACACCAGGCTGTAACAATGTCAATAAGTGGACTTAACAGAGATATTGTTTGAGAGAACCCAGGCGGCCGCGTGGCACAGGTGGGGGGGTGGGGGGGGGGGCCTCGAGCGGTAAACACGCCATTAAAACCCCGGAGTTCATCAGGTAAACACATTTATTTTGGTTTGTTTCTGATTAATTAGGTTTAGGGACGACATTTTTTTTTTTTTTTTAAACGCTGCCGAACGGATGTCTCGTTATTACCGATCCCCGTCCCTGTCCCATTACATCTTTAATAGGGTTAAAAAAAAAGACCTTTAAAAAAAGGTTCAGTTCTGCAGACATCGGTCTAAGTTGCCCAATTCCTAAGCCGGTATCGCAACTGGTAACGATCCAGCTGTGACGCGACGCATTCTTATTGTCACGGGGGACAGGATGCAGGAGCCGTGGAACTGGCACAGTTTGTTTTACTGATAAAAATCCCCCCCCCCCCCCCCCCTCCTCTCTCTAAATACTAGGCTGCTGCCAGCAGCCGCTTAGCTTGGCCCAGCTCGGCTCGGACGGGTCGCGTTCTCCCTGACGCGAGGTTTCATTTCCTGCGCTTCCCAGAGGCCGCTGGTTTCGGCCCGTTTGAGGTCGAGACCTTTCCTCCTTTCCTCCCCCCCCCCCCCCCCGCACCTGGATGGATGTGAGCGTGGTCGTCGATTCCCAGCTGCCCGGTGGTCAGGTTCAGCTCTGCGTAGGCCCGTCTCTGACAGTGCAACAGAAAAAAAAGACAGAAAAAAAAAAAAGAGTTTGTTTGCAGGAGCGGCTTCTTGTACCGTTCTAACGTCAGCGGGGGGGAGCCCAACCGACCCCCGGGGGGCCCCTACCAGCTGTGGGATGTCCCTGACGTCGAGGGGGACCTGGACGAGTCCCCAGTGGCTCCTGGCGCCGACGTCCTCGCTGCTGTCGTAATTGGGGTTGCGCAGGCTGATCAGCACCTGTGCAGAAGGCCATCACGCAGCGTCAGGGAGTTCAAACCCCCCCCCCTCCCCCCCCACCTCGTCCAACGAGTGGAAAAGTAATCTGCTTACCTCCAGAAAGTCTTTGGGGGCATACACAGGCCTGAAGCTAGTGAGGTCTGCAGAGAGAGAGACAAAGAGGTTCACGAGTCACAAACGCCACGGAGTCCAGTGGGTCGACTTGAAGCAGGGCGCCATTCAGGTCTCAAAGCTTCCACACGCCGCCTCCATCGCCGGTAAACCAGAGCGCCCGCGTCCCCAGAACGAGGGCGCGTCGGTGGTTTGGACGAAGGCGAGGGAGGAGGGGAGGGGGGGGGGGGGGTCTGGAAAGCTTCTGCATTCACAGTCCAAAGTGTTTACAGCCGCGCGACGGCACATCCTAAATGTTATGATGTGGCAGCGGGCCGCGACCGCGCCGCTCGGGACACGCCGTGAGCGACCTCCTCTGTGAGCGAGCCGGGGCGTGACGTGTGCAAACGGTTGCGGTCCGCTGAGAGACGGACGCCCCGGAAAACAAATCAAATGACGCGTCTCGCTGCTGACTGATTACAGACACTAAAGCTGCCAACGTGGCAGCGTGTCATCCGCAGATGACACATCAATACTAATCATGCATACCCCCCCCCCTCGCTCCCCCCCCCCCCCGGGGAACATCTGGAGACCTGGTTCATCCGTGCCCATCTCGTTCCATTTGCTGGTGAGCTCCTTCTGCTCCGCTGCGGGCCTCTGCGGATAGAGAGGGGAGGGGGGGGGGGGGGGTATTTCAACACACCAATCTCGACAAATGTCACATTACAAACGTGAGCACAGAACAGGCACAAATGATCAAACTGACCCCCCCCCCCGCCCCACCCGCCCAAGTGCATGTTTCCTTATTATCAGCCTGTAGCTCAGTCGGCTCGGGGTAAATACGGAACTATTCTTTACATCTGCATCGATGAAGGCCTTTGCCCAGAGAAGCTGAAGCAAGAGCCGTTGTACCTTCACCACCACCTACACCACCACCTGCACCACCACCACCTGTCAGACGCGATTGACAAGATTTGAGTTACCATGCGAGCCAGAGGCACTCCGAGCTCCGCGCTCATGCTGTTCAGGCTTTTGAGGACACGCTTCTCCCAGCAGGCCTGTGTGAGACAGCAGCACCCACGCACGTTACATACAGAGAAGGAAGAGGAAGAACAAGGGGGGGGGGGGGGGGGGGAGAGCGGGGTGAGGGAGACGAGTGAGGCGTGACGGAGACGAGACGAGACGCGAACCGACCTGTGCCTTGCGCATGTAGGCCAGCGGCTCCTTGAGGTGCTCCACGGGAGCCGCGGGATGGCTCGGGGGCCGCTGGCTGGAAGAAAAAATAAATAAAAGTGAGGAGCAAGAGGCGCGTTAATGGAGGCCGCCCGTGAACACAAGCGGTCGTTATGAGGAGCCGCTCAAAAGTCCTAAAGACGAGGGAGAGAGCTGTCAAACGCCGGCAAATAGACGGTTATTGAGGTTCTTAATTTTTTTTCTTCATATTTCAGTCAGTCAGTTGCCCCCCCCCCCTCCCTCGCCGCAGATGAGTCAGAGGCAGACGCACAAACCGTCTCATGTCATTTCCCCTGCTAAGCGTGCTCAGGGCATATTGGATGACTCAAGGTCTCAGTGCATTAAACAACATCCAAACCAATCCAAACAACTACGAGAGCACATGGGTTGGGGGGGGGGGGGGGGGACTAATGGGCCAAAGAAGGAGGGCATTAGTCAAAGTTCATCCTTTAAGAGCAAAGCGTGTTCCAGCCGGAGCCTCCAGGGGCGACGGCGGTCGGTTACGCTCACAGAGCAGACCACGTGACGTGCGGCCCATCCGTTCAGCTGTTTGATTCGAAGAAAGATTATTAACAAGAGCTGAAAGTTTCATTGTTATGGATCTGGTAAGCCAACTTCACTCAGAGGAGGGGAGGGGGGGGGTTAAGAAAAGACAAAGAAAAAAGACAGAGAAAGAACGTAAAATGTAAAATATTTGCATCAAAATGGTCAATGAACCTAAACTGTCAACATCATATATGAATGCAGTTATTCACACACATATATATATATATATTATTATAAATAAGGTGCAACATACTGAGTGAGGGAGGGACTTACACCTGCAGCTCCCGGTACACGGCATTCTGAAGCTGCCTCTCCCAGCCTGTCAAAACACGGAGACACCGGGATCAGCCCACGGAACAGAGAGGAACGGTGGGAACGAGTCGCTCCATTAGAATCCCGCCCCACCTGACGTCCTGAGGAACCTGCGCACGTCCTCCCGCAGCGAATCCAGCCGGATGTCGGGCAGATGCAAACACTCCTGCGGGACATTTGAACGGAGAATACAAACGAAAAGTCGTAAATTAAATGAATTTATAGAAAAATTAAATAAAAAAACCCCGGGGCGCAGCGAGGTCGGCCGCTCTCGTTAGCCACCTGCTAAGCTAGCTCGCTAGCCGGGGTGGGGGTGGCGGGGGGGGGAGACTCACTTTGGCTCGCCTCTCTATCTGAGAGTGCAGGTGGCTTCCTTTCAGCCGCCGCACGATCTGCGCGACGCTCAGCGACAGCTCGGAGCCGTCGTCCATCCTCTTCGCCGCGGGGTTCTGCGTCGAAAGCGGACCGGTTTGACGCTGTGGAGCGTCGGCAGCATCCGGTTGATGCGGCGACGGCGGCAGCAGCAGCAGCAGCCTGGTTGCTTAGCAACTAGGGGGGAGCGTCGGTGCGCGGGGTTAAGGGAGCCGGGGGGGAAACATGGGCCGGGTACTTTGGTTCCGAGGTGATGAGCTTTCGGATAATTTAACTGTACTTGAGTGCAGCACTTGAATATTCACACGATATCTTATTTGGGGAAAAAAAGCTTAATTACTCAAGAACTGCAGGCTTTCATCTTCAACTGTATTTTAGCTCATTTATACCTCAACTGCACGTTGAATTGCATTCATCCGACAGCTTATTAAGTAATATGACTTGATCAGATAACAAAATATAATGAATGACTGTTAGAAATGAAGATACCAAACATCTTGTACTGTAAAAAAAATATAGTTTTACCTCAACTACATCAATACAATGTTGTGTACACTTGATTGCAGAAAAACATAAATGTACATTTAAATGACTAACAGGGGTCGCTTTAAGCACAACGAGGGCCATTGGCTTACACGAATCACATGACCATAACTTGGTCCCAGTACAAGTCGCCCCAGTTTGTTGGAACTGCAGTTTTCATCACTTGAAAAGATGAGATGCAGGAAGGAGGAAGGCTTAAACTGGTATTGTAAACTCATCTCTTGTGTCAAATGAACCACAATTAACCTTTCTCTCACATGCAAATAGCTTAAGTCCCAATTCTCTCTTGGGGAGTTTATAACAACATTAATTAAAAAAAAATCCTCACTCTTGCAGGGAGAAAGACTGTATTGTTCAAACGTGTGAGCGAGCGTTATATTCGGCCCCTGATGACACCGCATCTCTGCACACATCAGAACAATTACAGCACGAGTCGATGGACTTCCATATTGCTGCTGACATGTTTACATGAAACGCCACTGCGGGCAAAGCCGTGCTGGGGAAATGTGTCACGGGAGGACGGATAGCCTATAGACGCAGTGCGGGACACGCGTGGCCCCCTGACCTCTGACATTTGCACACGCAGTGCACTTCTTTTATGAATGACGCGGGAATTTGACACATCTGAGGTAATAATAACGAACGAAGACGGACGCTCAATGGAGACATTTTGCCGCGTGCAGCGTCTTTATTGGCGTTAGGGATATGACGGTTTTATTTTATTTATTTTTTTAGAGGAAGGGGGCGTGGGTGAGGGGGTGAGGAGGGGCGTAGGGGTGGGGGGTGGGGGGATGCTGACTGTAGCAAACCCTGAAGGCGGGCTGAGCAATCAGGAATGCAACCCGCGCACATGCCTGTCAGTCGATGGAGACGTTGGGCACGAGTGGAGCGCAGCGCACCGAACCGGGAGCGCACGGAAACTTGTAGGGACCATTATTCATATATATTTTTTTATTTTTCTTTGACAAAAAGATACTGACTTAGACGAGCTGTTGGTTGAGCATTTTTCTTTTCGCGAAGGAGCATGACGCATGCTGCTCCTATCATATTAGTGGTTTAACTCCGGGCTGGGGGAAGAGAGCGCAACATGGAGACGTTCACAATACACGACATGCTCCTAAACTCGACCGACCTGAACCGGATTTTATGTAATTTTGGAATCAAGAATTTGTCAGAGTGCGAGAGCGAGCAAGAACCTTCACCCGAACCTAAAGGTAAGGTCACCACACCATACATCGCCTACAACGTACGGGGCCAACGCGGCGGGGGGGGGGGGGGTCGCATTTCGGAATGTGGCGTTTCGTTCCAAATGCAAATCCAAGTGTCGTTGTGCCAAAAAGAGCCACCGTTTCGTCGCGCCAGTGTGCATTACGCGCGCACGGCTCCGTGCCTCCAGGCTCCGTGCCTCCGTGCCGTCTGCTAAGGGTGACACGCTGTCAGTGAACGCTGTTTTTCTCAATGCCAAGTGACCTGAAGACATTAAATGCAACACGGCTCGCGCTCTTCTTTGGAGAAAATCTAAAGAATTACAATTTGTTTACGATTTCAGTTAGGTTTATTATGGTGAGAGGTGTTTTACTGAAATTGACTGTATTCAAGTTAACAGATAGGAACATTCAAGAAGTGTTGTTTTGATTTGGGGCGTTTAAGAAACACAAAAAAACAAAAACGCGCGAGGGGGAGCGCGAGTAAAAATAGCACCAATTTTCACAACGAAGGGGCCCGGAGTTCATGCGTTTGTGCGCTCATGTGTCTCCCCGCTCCTCTCAGACATCAACCAGACAGTGCGGATCGTCCTCTACAGCCTCATCTTCCTCCTCAGCCTCCTGGGCAACAGCCTCATCATCGCCGTCCTGGTGAGGAACCGGCGCATGAGGACCGTCACCAACCTCTTCCTGCTGTCGCTGGCCGTGAGCGACCTGCTGGTATCTCTGGTGTGCATCCCCTTCACCCTCATCCCCAACCTCATGAGGGACTTCATCTTCGGCACCGGCATGTGCAAGCTGGTCATGTACTTCATGGGTGAGGGCTCGATTGCGGCTTTAGATTTTTTTTGATCGTCTTCAATGTTGAATCGTATACCGTTTTTAACTTTCGCGTGATTTTTGGAGGATATTCCTCATCCATTGTGGAAATATAAGATTTACAGAGTTGATTGTTATCCCTTAATTTATTGGGACAAATTAATGCAGTGAAAATTTGCTAGAATATTTAAAGTTTTGCATCCAATTTTGATGGAACTGTGTATAAAATTGCCTTTTAGTTTATACTCATTTCTGCCCAATCCAATATTATTCAACCCTGGACACAATGTGAGTCAACAGGAAGTCATCTTTGGCCTTCACAAAAGTGAAAAGAATTGAGCTAAGATCTGTTTTAAAGTCGACGATTTACCTAAAGCTCTGAGTTGTTGTTTTCTCCTTCAACATTTGCATTTCTTATGTAAAATCTGTCGTCTCCCATTGTTTGTACCGTGCATCCATCCTTGTGAATATTAACAGACAGGGCCTATAATGAGTTGGATGGATATATGGAAATACAGCCAATTAGAGACAAACAATCCAATCTGAACAGCATAATTTTTCGACCAAAACCCTTAACCCGCCCCCCCGCCCAGAAGCCACGTTTGAGCTTCACTGTGCAGAATGATGTCGTCTGTGCAGAAGCTCCGACACCAAAGGCTGTTTCCACGGTCGCGTCTGTGTGGGAGGAATAAAAAAGTCCCACTTCCAGACTGCCGCTCGAGGCGTACGATCCAACGTGGTCCGATACGCAACGTCCCAGAGGCGTGACGTAAGATACAGTGGCTTAAACGTAAGACCGCTCAGCGCCAGCAAACAGCACGACCTGACCCACTTAAGTCAGACGCAGGGAAAATCACATGAGCGCAGGAGCTCCGGAAGACGAAGAGCCTTCGCTGGCCTTCTAAAGAGCCTTCGCTGGCCTTCTATAGAGCCTTTGCTAAAGAGCCTTCGCTGGCCTTCTATAGAGCCTTCGCTGGCCTTCTATAGAGCCTTCGCTGGCCTTCTATAGAGCCTTCGCTGGCCTTCTATAGAGCCTTCGCTGGCCTTCTAAAGTGCCTTCGCTGGCCTTCTATAGAGCCTTCGCTGGCCTTCTATAGAGCCTTCGCTGGCCTTCTAAAGAGCCTTCGCTGGCCTTCTATAGAGCCTTCGCTGGCCTTCTATAGAGCCTTCGCTGGCCTTCTATAGAGCCTTTGCTGGCCTTCTAAAGAGCCTTCGCTGGCTCTCTAAAGAGCCTTCGCTGGCCTTCTATAGAGCCTTCGCTGGCCTTCTATAGAGCCTTCGCTGGCCTTCTATAGAGCCTTCGCTGGCCTTCTAAAGTGCCTTCGCTGGCCTTCTATAGAGCCTTCGCTGGCCTTCTATAGAGCCTTCGCTGGCCTTCTAAAGAGCCTTCGCTGGCCTTCTATAGAGCCTTCGCTGGCCTTCTATAGAGCCTTCGCTGGCCTTCTATAGAGCCTTTGCTGGCCTTCTATAGAGCCTTCGCTGGCCTTCTAAAGTGCCTTCGCTGGCCTTCTATAGAGCCTTCGCTGGCCTTCTAAAGTGCCTTCGCTGGCCTTCTATAGAGCCTTCGCTGGCCTTCTAAAGTGCCTTCGCTGGCCTTCTATAGAGCCTTCGCTGGCCTTCTATAGAGCCTTTGCTGGCCTTCTATAGAGCCTTCGCTGGCCTTCTAAAGTGCCTTCGCTGGCCTTCTATAGAGCCTTCGCTGGCCTTCTAAAGAGCCTTCGCTGGCCTTCTATAGAGCCTTCGCTGGCCTTCTATAGAGCCTTTGCTGGCCTTCTAAAGAGCCTTCGCTGGCTCTCTAAAGAGCCTTCGCTGGCCTTCTATAGAGCCTTCGCTGGCCTTCTATAGAGCCTTCGCTGGCCTTCTATAGAGCCTTCGCTGGCCTTCTAAAGTGCCTTCGCTGGCCTTCTATAGAGCCTTCGCTGGCCTTCTATAGAGCCTTCGCTGGCCTTCTAAAGAGCCTTCGCTGGCCTTCTATAGAGCCTTCGCTGGCCTTCTATAGAGCCTTCGCTGGCCTTCTATAGAGCCTTTGCTGGCCTTCTATAGAGCCTTCGCTGGCCTTCTAAAGTGCCTTCGCTGGCCTTCTATAGAGCCTTCGCTGGCCTTCTAAAGTGCCTTCGCTGGCCTTCTATAGAGCCTTCGCTGGCCTTCTAAAGTGCCTTCGCTGGCCTTCTATAGAGCCTTCGCTGGCCTTCTATAGAGCCTTTGCTGGCCTTCTATAGAGCCTTCGCTGGCCTTCTAAAGTGCCTTCGCTGGCCTTCTATAGAGCCTTCGCTGGCCTTCTAAAGAGCCTTCGCTGGCCTTCTATAGAGCCTTCGCTGGCTTTCTAAAGTGCCTTCGCTGGCCTTCTATAGAGCCTTCGCTGGCCTTCTATAGAGCCTTCGCTGGCCTTCTATAGAGCCTTCGCTGGCCTTCTAAAGTGCCTTCGCTGGCCTTCTATAGAGCCTTCGCTGGCCTTCTATAGAGCCTTCGCTGGCCTTCTAAAGAGCCTTCGCTGGCCTTCTATAGAGCCTTCGCTGGCCTTCTATAGAGCCTTTGCTGGCCTTCTATAGAGCCTTCGCTGGCCTTCTAAAGAGCCTTCGCTGGCCTTCTATAGAGCCTTCGCTGGCCTTCTATAGAGCCTTCGCTGGCCTTCTATAGAGCCTTCGCTGGCCTTCTATAGAGCCTTCGCTGGCCTTCTATAGAGCCTTCGCTGGCCTTCTATAGAGCCTTCGCTGGCCTTCTATAGAGCCTTCGCTGGCCTTCTATAGAGCCTTCGCTGGCCTTCTATAGAGCCTTCGCTGGCCTTCTAAAGAGCCTTCGCTGGCTTTCTTAAGAGCCTTCGCTGGCCTTCTAAAGAGCCGTCGGTCAGGCCACACGATCGGTGCACAGAATCATCATTAATGCGAAGCCGGCCGGCGTTAATTGGCGTGTGATTCAGACGGATGCCTGGAGTTCTTCTCGCTGGGAGCTTTTGGGGCAAAGGTACGGTCAGTACATCTGACGCACCTTTGGCCAATACTTCACCCCTCATCCAATTACAGCTCCGCCGGAAAAAATTAAATCCTCCCCCCCACGTCTCCCCTCAGTTCCTGTTGCTCCGAATCAGATTATTTCCTCATCCGTCTGCGTGTTTACCGTTTATGTGTCACTCACCTTTGGATCGTACACACGGCGATAATGGGGAATCGTTTACTGATCCGGTGACGGTGCACGACGTGCCTCGACGTGCAACCTGATGTTACACTAAATGAATGTGTCCAGATGTTGAGAGGAGGCCGACCAGAACCCAGAACCAAAACCAAGGTGGACCGAAAGGTTACCGATGAAGGAGCAGTGGCATTTCTGGGAAATCAACCTAATTAGAGTTTGATTGGCCACTCTCCTACCTTGATGCTACGCTATGCTAAGCTAAGCTTAGCTCTCTACATTCTGCCCCTTTTTGCTCTGATCCGCGCAGGCGTCTCGGTCAGCGTTTCCACGTTCAACCTGGTGGCCATCTCCCTGGAGCGCTACAGCGCCATCTGCAACCCGCTGACCTCCAGGGCATGGCAGACCAAATCGCACGCCGCCAAGGTCATCACCGCCACCTGGGTGGCGTCCTTCGTCCTGATGCTGCCGTACCCCGTTTCCAGCGGCCTCAAGCCCTTCACGCGCCACAACAACAGCACCGGGTACATGTGCCGCCTGGCGTGGCCCAACGACGTCACCCAGCAGTCCTGGTGAGCTGCCGCCGCCGCCGTCGTCTGTGGGCCCCCTCCGGCACGATGGGGCTGACCCTATCAAACAAAAGCACTAATAACACAATAAATAGGAAAAGTGCATTTGTCAGGCGGATTTATTCAAAACCAGACATGTTGGCCAAAGTGCTTTTAGAGACCAAATTAAAAGTACATTTACATTTTTATAATGGGCCGGTGGGGGTGGGGGCGGGGGTGCAAAACAATGCAGAGAATATACAAAGCTAAGTAAATCCAATACAAATATTTCCGTTTTGATGAGGACATTAGTGCAGACTCGAAGGGAGGGTGTTATAACATTGGCTCTGTGTTGATTCAAACAACAGTTTGTGCTCGCACTGAACCTCGAGTTTGTCCCTCGCAGGTACGTGTCCCTGGTGCTGCTGCTCTTCCTGGTCCCCGGCATCATCATGATGACGGCCTACGGGCTCATTTGCCTGGAGCTCTACCGAGGGATCACCTTCGAGCTGTCCACCAGGAAGTCCAGCAGAGGTACGATCACAGAACAGAGCAAATTCAGCTTTCTTTCCCTTTAACATTTTTTAAAAATTTAGCGCTATGTGCCATGGTTTTAAGAAAGAATTCCCTGAAGCAAAGTGCAATGAAACAGGGTTAAATGGTGCATTTCTTCTGCACTACTTTCAGCTGCGGATTGATACGCATTTACAGCAGACCCAAAATGAAAGAATGATTCAGTGTTAGATTCGGCCCGGAAACACAGAACATAACCAGACTTATCCTTTCACTTGACATATAAAACCCGCCCCCCCAACCGGCTTTTAAAAGTCTTCCATTTACAGGTCTTAAATGACAGAAACAACCTTGATGGTTTTACACTGCTGATAAAAACCACACTCTGACCCTCCAGTCTCTTCTTTCTCAAACTACACCCCCCCCCCCCCCTTTAACCCGGACAGAAAGACAGCTCAGCACCGGCAGCATCAAACCCGGCGACAGCGACGGCTGTTACCTGCAGCCCTCCAAGAAGAAGAGCATCACGGGCCCCCCGAGCGGAAAGGCGGGGGCAAGGGCGGCGGCGGGCCGCGTGTGCGGCAGCAGCTCCACCTCCAACCTGATGGCCAAGAAGCGCGTGATCCGCATGCTCCTGGTCATCGTCTTCCTCTTCTTCCTGTGCTGGACCCCCGTCTTCGTGGTCAACGCGTGGCAGGCGTTCGACCGGCGCTCGGCCTACCGGCTGACCGGGGCGCCCATCTCCTACATCCACCTGCTGTCCTACACCTCGGCCTGCGTCAACCCCATCATCTACTGCTTCATGAACAAGCGCTTCCGCCAGGGCATGCTGGCCACGTTCACCTGCTGCAGCTGCTTGGGGATGAGGAGGAGGAGGAGGGGGGGGAGGGGGAGGAGGCCCGGAGAGGTCGCCCGCGATCGGGGAAGCCAAGGGGGAAGAGGGCTGCCCGGGGCCGGCGGGGGCGAAGGCCGGCCCCGGGCGGAGCGGCGGGGGCGGCGCGCGCTCCGACTACACCGGCGTGCGCGCCACGGCCTGGAGCGAGCTGACCTGAGCTGCCGCCGCCAGCAGCCCCCTCGCGCACTGCGGGGGGGGGGGGAACTTGTGCGCGGCCAGAGGTTTTACGGAGTCCTGGGGCGTGTGTGTGTGTGTGTGTGATCCCAAGTCATTGAAGGGCCTCAGGTCCAACGGAGCACTTAGCAGAATCGTAATTCATGTTGTTTACCGCTTTCTTTATTGCACACACAGTTCACTGAGGCGTGGTATCCAAAACCCCCCCTAAAAAAGAAAGACTTACTTACCTGCTTCCCCTACAGTGAAATATATTATCAACTGAGGAATGGACCAATGGGAGGACGGTGTACCTGCTCCGGAGCGTTCGGCCACACCCCGCCTTCGCCAGCGGGTTGAGTTGGTCCGGTTGCCGTGGGAACGGGTTCCAACGTCAGGAGTGACGGGGGGGGGGGGGGGGGGTCCGATAAACTTATTCGACAACATGGGGAAGATTGTGTGATCGGCTCAAAAAGCTCTTAACCAGCTGTAAAAAAAAAAAAAAAAAAAGGTCACGACTCACCTGACGCATCCTCGCTAAAAGCATTCTAAATGTGGCATTAAATATGAATAATATACTGTGGTTACACAGTCTTTTTATCAGCAGCATGAAAACAGGGCTTCAGCGCACAAATAGTTCTGCTCTTGTCCTTGACCCAGAGCATGTGTGTGTGTGTGTGTGTGTGTGTGTGTGTTATGGGAGCTGCAGAGGCCTTATCATTTAGTGGGACTTTGAACACCTGTATCACCTCTTCATCAAAGAGAAGCTCATTTTACCGACTGCTGCTGGTAAACATGGCGGCGTTCATCGTGTGAATGTGATATTCCTGCATAAATTCCCACTTTAAAAGTCGGACGCATCAATGGAGATTTTGTGTTTTTTTTCCCCCCCCGATTGCATGACGATGTGCCTGTTTTGTAGTCGGTAATCTGAATGTAATCGGTGATTTTACATGTTCGCGTTCCCACAAAGGAGGGGGGGGGAGGGGGGGGTCATCTCTGAGCCACCGAAGTCTTGGATGACCAAATAAAGACCTGGAGCGGCCCCCGGCTTGCAAATGCGTGTGAGAGAGAGAGAGAGAGAGGGAGAGAGAGAGAGGGGGCTCGGAGGCCGAGATACGTGGAGCTTTTAACGGCTTTAGTGGATCCAAAGGACAGAGGGACTTAGGGCCCGAGCAAGTGGCGGAAAGAGAGGAGGGGAATCTGCTGGGACTTGTTCCCGAGGATAAGAGCTCCATTTGGGGCTCGGTAGATGCCAAAAGCCCCCCCCTTCCCTCCCCCCGGGAGGATCAGCGCTATTTGTCTGTACAGAGATATGATAACTCCTGCTTACACTACTGACAACTATTAAAAACATTACACAAATCCAGATTTTTTTTTATCACTTTTTTTTTTATTTCTCATTTTTATGCCAATATTGCATATATATTGTTATATATATTGTTTTTTTCTTCTTTTTTTTCCATTTTTTTTTTTTAAACTTCTTTTAATGACATACAACTTTGAGCACGATCTGGAGCTGCAATATGTACAAAGAACAAAACTAACGTATGTTATCCGACCAAAAAAAAAAGAAAAAAAAAAAAAAAGAACCGTCGTCCCCTTTTCGTTTTGACGTTATTGCTAAAATGTTACAAACGGCACGAGTTTCTACCATCAGCAACCCTTTGAGCTCCGAGAGCACTACCACGAGGACACCTCACTGCTCACTACCACGTCACAGCGCGATGACGACACAGGAGGGGAGGGACACTCCAAATGTACAGACATACACACGGGGGGGAGAGGGGGGGAGAGGGGTGAAACGTGTGAGCGAGGTCAGCGCTCCGTGCTGCAAAACAGCCGCACAGGAGGGCGCCATGCTCCCCCCCCCCCTTTTTTTTTTTTTTTTTTTTTTTTTTTTTAAAGATCTGTTTAAAGCTGCCTCTCACTCTGCCCTGTTTTGTTTAGCAGTGCATGAAAACTGACATTATAAAAAAAAGACATTTGGCATATTAGAGGATACATACATTGTTCAGAGCTCATTATATAAAAAAAGAAAAGAAAAACCAACAAGAACAGCTGCTTTTGAAGAGAGTAAAAACAAACATGACGCACAAAGAGAAAGTTGAGATATTTCCTGTTTCAAGCATCACTAATGAGACGGCGTTGTGTTTTTTTTTCATTTCCTCCCTTTGTTGTTTAATACAGCGTGCTTCCTCAACCAGGCGTGTAACATTTTATTTGACCCCCCCCCCCCACCATCACGCCCCTTTTGACAATGATACGCTCCCCTCCTATGAAATAGACCTGTAAACCAGATCAGATTGTCATGGCGACACCTTTTGAAAACCATGCATCACGCCGCCCCCCCCCCCCCCCCCCCCACCACCACACACACACACATCAGCCAATGCAAGACGAGGGAGGGGGGGGGGGGGGGTTGATGCTAAGGCTATGTGTGTGTGTTGTTGTTGTTTTTTGAGCTAATAGAAAAAAAACGCTGGCGTGAAAAGTCTAGCGTAAAGATGGCGTGGCGTGCCCCCCCCCCCCACCCCCGTCCGGCAGAGTAAAGGGTTCAGGTCGACCTCGGCGGGCCGTAACGTCCACCGGAAGAAGGAGAGAAAGAACCCCCCCCACCCCCAGAGGCAGCACGGGCAATAATGCACTTATCTTTTTGTCTGTTGTTTGACATAAGACTAAGGGGGAGGGGGGTGTGTGGTGGGGGGGACACACACACTTTGTACCAATAATTTAAAAAATATCAATATTACAATATAAAACATTTAACATTAAAGACCGACAGGTGGGCGAGGGGGGCATAACTTAATCCTTTTTTATTGTTTTTTTTTTACAATGAAAGGGGGGGAGGGGGGGGGCAGGCAAATCCTTTTTTTGTTCCTATTTCAAGGGTTTGTTGTTGGTAGGACATTCAAGTTGACAGTACTGTTTGTTGGGAGGTGCGTACAGTCGGACTGTAAACACACAACGATCCCGTTTGGAAGACGGCCTCAACTTCTTCTTTCCTTCTCCTCCTTTTCTTTCTGGGGGGGGGGGGGGGGGGGGAGCAGTTAAGAACACAAGCTGAAATGGAGCGAGTCAGACTCAATGTTCCATTACAGCGACCACATACGACAGTTACACACGCGCACACACACACACACACGCACACACACTTTGCTGGCTGGTGAACTAGTGCTCAGGCGGACAAAAAGGGAGAAAAAAACAACAACAACATGAAATGACCTGTACAATATTGCTGTTCTGTTTGAAAACGCACATCTTCAATAACACACATTTAGAAGGCCTTTATACTCCTACAGGAGACGCAGATGAGTGCAACTACTCGGACAGTGAGTTCAACAACGCACACAAGCTAATAAACCACAGGAGATCTCTTTTCTTTGTTTCTTTGTTTGTTTGTTTCTCGTCGCGGTCGTCTTAAAAAAAGAAGGCTGAAAGAGAGCTCATGACGCTCGTGAGACATTGTACCAAAAAGTGGAGGAAAAAAAAGGGGTGCTGAGCACCGCATGAGAATAAAAAAAAAACAAAAATAAAAAAAAGGGCTTTATTTTACTTGTACAGCGAGAAAGAGGAAGGCCGAGAGAGTCCCTCCGGAAGGCTGCGTTTGCATGAAAAATAGGTGAAGTACTCGTTTTTTTTGTGTGTTTTTGTTAAGATTATCATTAAGGCCACATTCAAATTGAAGAAAAAAAAAAAAAAAAGGTGTCCCGCCTCTACCCGGAAGACGCCTCGGTCAGTTCCACTGGGCGACGATGCAGGGAATTAAAGATATGTGAGCGCTCAGGACGCACAGCATCTAAGGCGGTCCTTGGAAGGCCCCCCCCCCCCCCCCACCATGCTTTTCTCCATTGTTTGTGGGTGCTGTGCGGACGCGTCAGACGTACTGACGTGGATGCGCTTCCCGTTCTTTCCAAAGAGGAGACATAGCGCACACAGAGTATTGCAGGCAAGGCAGAGGCGTTGCTTAAAGCTTTTCTTTTTAAAGACTTCATTTAAAAAATAAAAACAATGATGAAACATAGGCCCTCTGAGCCCCCCCACCCCCACCCCCCCTCCACGCAGACACACACACACACAAATAAAAACAACCTTTGCTTATGAAAATTATCAGTTCAGGCTTTTTGTTTTTTTTCCTCAAAACAGAAGAAGCAAAGAGTGTAAAAAAAAAAAAAAAAAAATTAAAAAGAAGTTCAATCCGAGGACTGCAGAACAGGCGTTTGTAGTGAGGTCACATACTGGTTGGGATTTTGGACCTCAAAGGGGGGGGGGGGGGCTGTCAGAGGAAGAATAGAAACTATTTGGTAACAAAAGTGTACTATATGTTTAATACAAAAAAGGTATGGAGAAAAATGTACCTTTACTAAAGCTTATACAAGATCCTTGGTCCATAAAAACTATGTTATGTCACGTTCGATGTGTCCCTTCCGACAACGACACACCCGCAGATCAAAAAGGGAATAATTACTGAACAAGTGGAGTGGGGGGGGGGGGACGAGGAGGAGGGGGGATGAAGAGACTTTGTTCCTTTTCGCACACGGTGGATGTTTTGTTGTCGTGGTTCACGCAGAAAGGCGCCCGCGGGGGGTTTTTCCCATCGTTCCAACAACACGGGGACTGGGTAGGCTGGTCCCTAAGGTAACCGGGGTTAGGGTGGGGGTGGGGGTGTCAAGGAGCACCCTCCTCGCTTACTCTCTGGTAACGTCGCTCCCCCAGATTTCCCTCGCTTGCGTTTGCCTCATTTCTTCTTTTTTTCTTCCTCTTCTTTCTCCACTTCGGCTTTTTTGTATCCAAAAAACAATTAACACGCAGCACTTTAGAGTAAGTCAGTCTTTGTGTTTCACCCCCCCCCCCCCCTCTTTGTCTCTGTATACCTTGCGGGTTACATTCGCTCTCTCAAAGCATATCGTATGGAGCGGGCGGGCGCCCCGCCCTCCCCCCCCCTGCCTGCGTTAGGAGACCACGGCGGCGGCGGAGGACGAGGACGTGACCCCCCCGCCGGAGGTGCTGTTGGGGCCGTACACGCCGCCGGCCTCCTGGCTGCCGCCGTCGCCGCTGCTGCTGAGCAGGCTGGAGCTGCCGGCCCGCAGGATGGCGCCGGCGGCGCTGCAGTGGGGGCGCGGCCCGGGCTCCGGCGTGTAGGTGAAGGTCAGCGTGGTGGAGTAGATGATGCCGTCGTTCCTGACCAGCGTGACGGGCACCTGGACCGGCTGCCGCACCCAGCGCCAGCCCTCGCGGAAGGCCGAGATGTCGGGCACCACGCACAGCATGCTCTCCGCACACCTGGGGGGGGGGGCATAGGCAGTCGGTGTTAAATATGGTTTCCTTACAGCAATAATGTCTCTACACAAAAGATATTGGAAGGGTCACGGATGTGTGGAAAGAAAGCCTGAAAATTGATAAGATCCCATTTTCTAATTTAAAATGTAATGGCCCACCTTTGTCCCTGTTTTAGTCCGTGCCCAAAATCCTGCTCCTGCCCTGACTCTGGCTGTAATGCTTGCCGGGTGGTACTGATAAACACATAAAATATATATTACATCTATAAAGCTGAGGTAATGGCTTTTTACAAGGATGTAAGGCTGCAGCACCTTCCCCCTTAAAGGGTTTTTGGCTCGCGCGAAGCAAAAACAACCGCTGGACGTTACGCGGGACATTTTTTTTTTGCCATTACTCATTCAAACGGTCTGACAGGAGAGTATTTTTAAAAGCTTTCGTTCATTTAAATTACACCGCTAACTTATTCATACCTCCATTAGAGGCATTACCTACATTTCTCTACGACTGCACGGCCGCTTATTAAAATCCCCGAATCCGTCCTAATCGACAATTTGCACGTCAACAAGGACAAAGAAAGAAACGCGCAGAGGACGCAGAGAGGACACAGAGAGGACGCAGAGAGGACACACCTGTACATTGTCTCAGCCTCGATTTCTCCGAACCAGACCCGCAGGTTTGGAGTGAAGTTCTGCCCCGTCAGCTCCAGCATGGCCACGTCGCCTCCGCCGTTCAGCTGCGGAAACGAAGGAGATCACCCTGATTATAGAAAAGGCATAAAAAAACAAAAAAAGATGGACAGTGGGGCGGGGGGGGGGGGGGGTGGTTACCTGTAAACTCTCTACCACAGGCACGGGGGTGACAGGCGAGTGGACGGGGCCCATGCCCTCGTAGAAGGTGTATTCAGCCTTGTCCGTGCTGATGATTGTCCAGGAGGCGCCGTCGTTGATCATCTCCTTGTTTGGTTCCTTTGGGCATGGGGTGGCCTGCAGGAGGGAGGAGCAGGAAGGGGGGGGGGGTGTCAGGACGCTTAGTGCACATCTGGCGCAGACACACATACACAAACGAACGCACCACCGTGCCATTCTAAAGCACTTCCATTTTTGTAAGAGAACAAAGAGGCGAGACACTAACTTGAAACTGGATGATCCTCTCCTGGGAAAGGCACAGGTACATGCGCTCCGTGTCCTTCAGGTAGAAGGCACACTTGTGGAGCTGGGAGACGGGGTCGTCGGCGTCCAGCAGCGCCGTCTGCTTGTCCACTTTGCGGATGATCTGCCAGGGGGGGGGGGGATTCAGTTGGTGCTTAATGAAGTGACGTCTGCAAAGCTCGGTCTCCTCTCAGAGGAGGTAAATGGGTCACGTTCATTTTCATGTTAATCCACTCGGGGAAACCCACTTTATGTTTTGTCGGCGATGGTTAAATAAGAGGAAGATGGACGGAGCCACTCAGACGCAGAAAAAGAGAAACGTGTTCCTTAAATGATCGTACCGGCTGATGCTGTGAACCTACTTCTGTTCCTTCTAATCTCAAGTTTTGTGTCTCTTTACCAGTCGGGGCAGCGCCATGCCGGTGACGGAGCACACCAGCTTGACCGTCTGGCCGTAGTGGATGTAACCGTCTCTCACAGTGAACTCTTCTCCTTCTGACTCCTCGTCATCCACTAAAAAGAAAGGAAAGACAAAGTCAGCGCTTTGGCAAATAGACCCCCCCCCCCCCCCCCCCCTCATCACTGCCACTCAAACCGACATCAAGTCGCTCAGAGACGCCCCCCCCCCCCCCCCCCACACACACACACACACACACACACACACACACTCCGGTGGACTTACGCAGGTGGATGTAGAAGGCGCCCCACTGCTGGGAGCTGGCGTGGAAGTTGCCCCCTCCCACGTGTAGGTAGCGCGTGCTGACCGTCTGGGACCGAAGGCGGTTGAACAGCGCCACCTTGGTCCCCGACGCGATGCACACTGTGGGGGAGGGAGGAGGGGTGGGGGGCGACACACACACACACACACAGACGTGTTAGCGCTCGTTGGTTATCTCAGCGGACGAGGTGATGTGCACCGATGCAGGAGCTTGAGGGGCTCTTGAGTGAAGCCACGGCGCCCTCTGGTGGTCGGAGGTTTAACTTAAACGCTTCTTAGCAATCATAAAGAATACGGGTAATGATGATAAAAGTCAAGCATTTACAGGTGTAATAAAAAATATATATGGGAATAAAACACACCGAAATACGTGAATGAGTCATTTAAAAATCCAAAACTCTTTTCAAATCCGTGTGCTCTGACATCTTATAAGTGACTTCTTTCCCGTTTTGTTTGGACTTTTTCCCTTTTTCTGCCATCTTTTTATTAAAGAAATTCAGAGCCCTTTCGGTTAGAACACCCAGTTTGGCAAGTCCATGAAGTGAGTAGAAAATAACTTGTTAAATGAAGGATGTCCACAATTTACACATTATACAACTTTCATGTACCGCTGCCAGGGATCCATCTCCATAAAAATGGATTTGCCTCAAGACTGTACACACATTTCTGCACACAGACAAAGAGTCCCAATGAATCAGCATCCCCACATGAAAAAAAAAAAGAGGGCACAAACTCACGGTCTGCGTTTTTCAGCGACTGCTTCTTTTTGGAGGGCTTGGAGATGACTTTGATCCTCTTGCTGAGGAAGACACCGATGTCCGCGCTGTTGCCGTAGAACATCTTGACGGACAACATGAAGTGCTTTCTCTTGTCGGAGTCGGATATGTACAAGGTTTTGGCTGTGCAATAGTTCTGAGGGCGGGACGGAGAGAGAAGGACGGCAATCAGAACACGTTAGATTCTCTTTGATGCTCCTGTTGCAAGTGACTCATTCCCGGGAAAAGATGCACACACACACACACACACACACACACACACACACACGACAACTCAGCTTAGGTTTCTTTTTCTTTTGGTTACATATTTGTCATCAGTGTCAACAGAGGACTCCCTCAAATGCTCAGGCTGCCAGTGTCATTACTGTAAAGAGCCTGGAGGGAAAGGTGTGCTGCTGGGTCAGCGCCGTGTGAGCGACGGCGTGTCGTTGTGTCGCAGAGTGACACCGTGTGTGTGTGTTGTACCTTTCCCTCTAAATTAAGCTGCTGCATTTCTTGGTCGCTGTTGCCGATGCCGATGAAGGCGCAGGGCTGCGACTCCTGCTCGGAGCAGCCGTCCCGCTCCATCTGCTCCTTCTTTTTCTTCCAGCCGCTACCCATCAGGTAAACGCATGGAGGGGGGCAGAAGAACCTGAACACACAAACACACACGCACATAAATATATCTATACCCTTATAAATAGATTAATAGTCAGTTTTCTCCATGGGAGATTCGATTCACCACCACTAACATTTTCAGTTTGATATTGTAAATAGTTCTGTGACTTTAAGATCAACTTCTACCTTATTTGTCCAAAGGGAGAGTGGCTAAACGGTAACATCATATTACTGAAAAGTACATTTCCGAGGAGGCAGAGCAATGGTGGAAACAGTCCGGCCGTGATGTTTGAACTGAGAGAAACCGACTGAAGCGCCATGTGCATCCATCGATTCCCGCCAGCAGAGGGCGGAGCAGCGCCGTGAGAAGGCAGAAACCGGCACCAACACGTTGTTTGTGTACAACGCGACTCGCTCTCTCCTTCATGCTGCTTCTTGCTCCGCTCTTTGCATCCACATTGGCATCATCGGATGCACCCTCATGGCCCCTCCCTCCCTGACTGACTGATCAGGCGAAACTTCACTTCTGCCTCTGCGGGTGTTTTGTCTACTTTCGCCGGCTATAAAAAGACAGAAAAAGGAAGAGCATTCTCACTGCGCCCCCACTTTCTCGGGCGCTCTGCTTACGCGGCATGCAGATCTGACCGGCGGTGCGAGACAGACAGGGAGCATCATGGGTTTTGTCTGGAAACCTGTGTGTGTGTGTGTGTGTGTGTGTGTGTGTGTGTGTGTGAGGTGAACACAGTGCTTCTGCCTCAGACACCGAGTCCTTTTGCAAAGAGGATGCACACAAACGAAAAAACCTGGCTGATTCTCCCCCAACAGGGGAGGCCTGATGAGAACGCAAGCAGCTGCTGCAGCTCGGCCAAGAGAGCCGCCGGCAGGGGCTAGGGAGTGGGGGGGGGGGTGGGGGGAGGGGGGGTAAAAAGGTGAGAGCAGAGATACAGGAAGGGCTTACAGGAAGAACTTCCAGAAGAGGGGCGAGAGAAAAAAAAAAGGGGATCACTGAGAAAAGAAAGCAACACTGAGACCTGCGCGTTCTTGTCCTTGAATTCTACTGAATGCTCCAGGGTTCCACACGCCCCACCCCCCCCCCTCCCCCGGTGAGATTTATCTCCCCTATTCCCTTCGCTGCTCCCCCCTCTCCCTGCTCCCTTTCCTGCCGCCCTGCTGCGGCCTTCACCTGGACGTCGCTCCTCATTTCCTCCTCTGACCTCTGTTTGATACGGGAGGTCAGAGGGGTCGAGGTACCCACGCTGCACCGGGGCAAGCCGCAATCTGTGTTCTTCAGCCACTCCTCGGGGGGTGGGGGGAGGGGGGAGGGGCATGCGTCACCTGATGCTTCATGACGGCAATGGGCTCTAAAGCGGGGAAACTGCCTTTTTAAATCACTTTCCACCTTACCTTCTCTTAAATCAAACATCTTCCCAGCCAATACACCCCCCCCCCCCCCCGAGGGAAACCTCAGTGAATGCAACGCCCCAGGAAAGAGAAGAAGCTGCCCTCCGTCTCTCACTCACCTTTTCTCATTGCCGTAGGATTTCTGTGCAACTTTTGCGTGCAGGATCATGACAGTTTGGTCACCTCGCTCCTTCAGGTAGTTCCTCATCGCTTCTCTGCAACATGAAAAGAGGGGAGAGGGGGGGGGGGGGGTTAACGAGCTGATTCTGCAGTCCGATTAGGCAGGGGCGTTGTGCATTGTCGAGCAGGTCTTTTTAAAACACTTTAGCGTGAAGGGGAGAGAAAAAAAGAAAAAGAAAAAGAAAAGAAGGAAGAAGAAAAAAACCCATCGTGTGAAGTGTGGAACGAGAACAGAAACACACTCGGTAGACTCGCGGCGACCTCTGGAAAACCTCACAGCTTGCTCGCCAAAAATGCTCCGTTCTCCCCCAGCTGGGTCCGTTTGAGGGACAGTGAGGAGCACAGGGCGGAGGGGGGGAGGAGGTGGTGGGGGGGAGGGGGGGGTGAAGAGAGAAGAAGGAAAAAGAAAACACCACAGCTGAAAAAAAACGAAGAAAAAAAAAAAACCTACAGAGCTGAGCTCACCGGCAAAGACTCCTCATATCGAGTTGAAATGTTTCACTGCAACCACACACACACACACACACACACACACACACACACACACACACACACACACACACACACTTTACATCATCTTCATTTTTGTGGGACTGGTTGGAGCCTAAATGTCCGAAATGCAGGGTGTGTGTTTGTGTGTGGGGGGGGGGGGGGGGGGGGGGGAGAGTGTATCAAAGGTCGCCGCTTGGATGCACAATTAACACGCACGGACATCAACACACGCACCCTCCCCCCCCAACCCGACCGGCGCACACGCACAGATGCCAGTGACACCTGACACGCAAGGCTCGGGTTAGCCGAGGCTTTTGTCCTTGAGAGCAAGAGCCCCCCCCCCCTGTCTGTTTATTAATTTCCTGATGGGCAGGGAAGTGACAATTATTTCTCAGGCCTTAAAGCTGCGATTTCCGAGTGAGAAACGGCGACGGCCCCGATCCTCGAATTCCAAACTCTTGAGGCTGATCCGATGCCGTCTGATACCGTTTACAGCCACATGGAGAAAGTTATTTTCTTCTCCCAAATACAGCGGAGAAAAAAGAAAAGAAAAAAAAGAAAAGAAGAAGTTGCACACAACTCTTGCCCCTTTTAAAAAGTGGCGGTAATTCAAAAATCTGTGAGACTTTTTCCTCGTGCACATTAAACGATACGACCTTTCACCATACACACCGCTGCAGAGATGCATAAAAAGACACACAAGCCCTGTAAATATGTCAATGTGGTACAAAGGGGAGAGGCCTGGCGAGGACGAGGACGGGGACGGGGGGGGGGTGGGGGGGGAAATCCGGGGCTCTGAGATAATAAAAAAAAAAGCGCCTGCAGAAGAGCGGAACGCGAATGTGTGGCGACACAGCAAATGCACAAAATGCCGAGATAGTCGCACACTTGTGTGCACCTTTAGTGGCTACATGTCTCTTTTTAATGCATCTAATCATCTCGGACAATGAGTGGGCAGTAAGAGAGAAAAAGAGAGATTTGAGGGAGGAATAAGAAGAAGAAGAAGTGAGAGCGGCAGGGACCAGCACATTTCAACTTCCTGTGCAAGGGTGCAGACACACAGTCATTAATGTTGGATATTGGTATGACAACAAAGCAGCAACAACGACTCAACTAAACCTACAAAAAACGGGAGAAAAAGACAAAATAGTGCAAACTGGGAAATCAATGCCCAGGGACGGGAAGTCAGCATCGTGAGCATTTTAATCTGGACCCGATCACGTGTACTTTAACCAGCCAATAAAAAGAAGCGATGCATCTACACCGAAAAATAAATAAAAAAACAGTCATCAGCCGAACAAGACACACGCAGGTTATTTAGGACAAATAGAATAGAATAAAAAGAGGGGGGGGGTGGTTGGAGCCAAACAAGCAGCACTCTGTAGGCTTCATCTTTTTTTGCCACGTTATTAATTAACATCACTCAGTAAATGCGAGTAAGACGAGACGAAGTAGAGACAATGTGAAGTGGGGGTACAAAGAAGAAGTGGAAATCCATGACAAAAATGTGCCAGACAGACTTACAAGAGACAAATATTAAACAGCCGGCACTACGGGGGGCATAGTGTGTATGTGTGTGTGTGTGTGAGAGAGGATGGGCTAGGCTAAGCCAGGCTACAGATGCAGCGGAGCAGACGGGCATCTGTCCGTACATCTGCCACAGCGTCTACAGCGAAGCGGTGCTGTCACATGACCCCCTGTGAACACACGCAATGGAGGGGCACACAAAAAAACACACACACACACACACACACACACACACACACAGCCGTGCATTGTGAAATAGCTCAATTAGGACGATCAGATGGAGATCAGCGCTCGCCCTGGTGAATCACAAAAGAACACATCCGTGGGGTGTGTGTGTGTGTGGGTGTGTGTGTATTTGGTTGAGACGTTTACGGTCAGCTGCTCGGCTTCTTTAAATCTGGGAGCGAGGTGACTACCTGAGAGCCTGTCGCGTGCTGCAGGTCTGACCTCCAGAAGGCCCTTGTGGGCCTAAAAGAAAAAAGGATCTTACTCTTAGCGCTGATGTTTTTGTTAAAGACATTAGATGCTTTTGTTTTAACCTCTGAACAGTTTTTCCATCTTTTACTCGTGATGATACTCATTAATGAACTCGTGATGATAATCATTAATGACGTGTCTCCTATCAGACTCCCAGGTGGAGGAGCCTTCCTGACCGGTCGGACCTACAGGACCCAGAGCTCCGGCTGCTCCATCGCCATGGTGATGCCTGTCACATTGGGTTGATGAATGCTATGCGTAGCGGCGGGTGTTTCCATGACAACGGGAATAAATCCACTTGATGTTTTTTGATTGTGACTGTTTTACCGCCAACAGTCGACTGCTTTTGGAAGGATTTCTCAAACACCCGTGTGCGGTCTACACACAGGACGACGTGCAAATACATGACAACAAAACCCGTTATGGGGTGACGACACACACACACACACACACACACACACACACAAACACGCGCTCACCTCGTTAGGCGCAGTGGCTGAGGCCGCTCCCCGAACTTCCTGCAAAGACAAAGTGAGAACACAACTTGAGTGAGCTGGTTATCAACCACAAACACACAGACACACACACACACAAACACACACCGTGAGCACCGAGTGAGTACTGCATTGCATGGCGGTGCACGCGCACACACAGACACACACACACGGCACAAATGAAGGCCAGCGACATGACACATCACATCTTTATTCAAACATTTTTAAGAGCTTATGTCTGAAGTGCAACGAGCCGATGACCCGGTATTCCTAGACGGCGCTCGGCACGTGAAGGCCGCGATAAGGCGGCGTGCACGGCTTGAGATTACAGCAACCGCACGTACTTGCTGAGGTTAGCGGGGGGTTTTTTTGCGACCTGAAGCTCTGAATGTGTCAGAAGTCGTTTGACAAAGGTGTTCTGAATCCGGCAAAATCAAAAAATACTTGCAGCCAAAAGCACATCATTATGAGTTTTTAATGGCATACGACCAGCGATATAATAAAAATGACCGGGTTTGGACAAAGCACTGATTCAGCAGTTTTCTTTCCCCTCACTTAAGAATGCTTTGAACTGCTCATTCGAATCCACACCACATGCCTTCACTGGCGACAAAGACCCTCTCCCAAACAAAGCGTGCACGGCTGACAGGCCGACTTTGACCTTGCGATGCGGTCATAACACATTACACAGCCATCGGGTGCATGCGGCGAGGAAATCACACGTGGAGAAAAAGGCCGCCCGCTTGCGACACGCTTCACTGATGCGGTGTGATGCGCACGACCTGTTGAGAAGAGTCGAGCAGCCCTTGGTTTTACTACATATTATGGACTTTAATAAAGTGCATTCTTAGCTCTTGATCTTCATCCAGGTCAGTTAGCTTCACTTTAAAGTTCAGTTTTTACAGATTAAAAAAACAAAAAAGAAATGCGCTCAATTCCAGAACCGAGAATCAAGTGAGAACTATTGTCATGATTGACTCATGCGTTGAGTAACAACAGTAAAAGTACAAAACGACTAAAGCAATTACCCCGCAGAACAAGGAGTCGTATTCAAAAGTCCCAAAGATTCCGATATAAATCAACCAAGCACCAAATCCTGAAAGTGTGAAAGAGTGAATACAGCTGCCGATCGATGACATCGAGTACCTGCCACCGCTCCTGTCAATCATTCTCATATGCATACTCCAAAAGTGTCCAGGCAGAGACAAACTAAAGCACGAATGCATGTGACTCTGCAGAAAAGAGGAAATAACGGCAGAGATCTACGAGCTTTCACTCATATTATCAGGGCCTTAATAGCTGTGTAGGATGTGCAGCACGCTTCCATACGTCTCATGAGCCGTCCATAGACACGGCTAACCTGTCACTCGGGTTAAAGGGTTGGGGTTTTTTTGGGGATGGAGAAGAGGGGGGGAAGGATTTAAAGAGGGGATGAAGGTCTGGAGAAAGCCTGATTGGCGCGGGAGGCAGAAGGAGGGGGGGGGGGGGGGGGGGGGGTGGAGGTGGAATAATGGGAAAGGAGGGCAATCAATAAGGTTCCCACAGTGAAACACTGATGCCTCAGCCGGCTAATGGATTCCAGACGCGCGCCCCCCCCCCCCCCCCCCCTAAACCTCCTCCCCTTCCTCTGCTGCAAACCGGGGATCGCGATAGCGGGCAAGGAGACTGCGGCTAAAGTGAGGGGCGAGATTAAAAGGCGTGGATGGCGTGCCGGGGAGAGAGCAGAGGGAGCCATTCGCAGAGAGGAGGTGCAGCACTCCCGGCTTCATTTGCTTTATTTGTGAAACATCTATAGTGGAGAAAAAAAAAAAAGGGGGGGGGGATTTGAAGTAGTGAAAAAAAGGCGGTTGTATGTGTTGGCTTTTGCAAGTTCTGTGAAGAAGGGAAGAAGAAGAAAAAAGTGGTGTTAGTGTCGCCTCGTCGAGCTCCCTTTGACACACTCACACCAAACAGAGAAGGGGACCAAACACAGGAAACCACAAAAGGTAGCGCTGCAGAGGCAGAAGAGGCTGCAGCATCCGCAGGGTGTTGTTTATTTGTTTGTTTGTTTGTTTTCACGCCGCTCCGAAGTGACTCAACAAGCAACCTCCAATATTGAAATGAGTGGAAGGCTTTTCTAATGTCTTCCAACACTTTGTTTAACATGCATTTAACAAAAATCATCCCATATGTTTAAACCAGGTCGACGATTACGGCCCTCGAGTGTCAAATCCAAAATCTGCAGCCACGACGCGAAAACAATCCCCTTCCTGCAGCTTTGCTGCTTACGGCATCCAAAAATACAAGAATATGGGGAAGTAATAATTATAATTCCAGTAGATTATGTCAAACCGCCGGTAGATTTATGAAGTTAAACCAGCTTCCCCTTTCCTCCACCATCAACTCTGCAGCACTCGCATGCATCAAAAGAATCATTTGTGTTCACGCTACATTGCAAAATAAATAAATAAAAATGCAAGGAGGCGGTGGATATTTTGATACGGAGGAATCCTCTTGTTCACGGAAAGAAAGAAACATAAACAAAAATCATGTCTACAGGCAGATATTTTGGCTCAGGTTCATAACTAGTTTTGGGCTACAAGTTTTTCCCCCAAAGCTTTTTTTTTCTGGTCTCACTGCAGGTATAAAATGCCTTAAGAGATTGACTTCATACAGGTAGGGCCATTCTCTGCGTACCAGTCCAAACACTTGACCACTTCTTTTCCACTTCTAAGTCACTTGCTTCTATTGCATCATCACTCCCTACAGCATTTATTTGCTTTGCCTTCATTTTGGCCTGCTTGCATTAACCAGTCCGATGTGCGTGACTAAACGAGTTTCCTTTCCCTCTCGCGTTGACGCCTGTTGACCCGCAGCGCCGCGGAGCTCCGGGCTGAAACGTCACAGCCGATCGGTCCTCCGGGAGGTTTCCCAACAAGCCGAGACACAAAGCAAATAATCAAGCAGCGGGGGGCGGCAGCTCGTTCCAATCAGAGGGAGGTCAAGTCGAGGTGCTCGCGAGGTAACAGACGCCAGGTTGCTCCAAATGGTTATGTGGCAGTGGATGAACGATGGAATGTTTACCTCGCTGACTCCTCACATTGAAACATGGGTCCTATTAAAGTCGCTGTCACGCAAGCCGACGTCAGCGGGACAGTTAACCCCAACCTGCGCGTTGGGGGTGGAGGGACAACCCCAGGGGCTCCACTTGTCTCTCTGACAGGTTGTATGACACGTAGAAGTGTGAGGCGGGGGGGGGGGGGGGGTGAACCCGGCCTGACGTTCACACTGGGATGTGTTTGACAGCCGTGACTGACAGCCCAAACGGTACGGGTGGAGAACACACACGAAATCCCGCACGAGAAGAAGAAAGAAAATGGAAAATACACACCGTGACGTGACCTCTCAACACAAAGCGCGTTTTTTTTGGTACACCTCTGAGCAAAAGTTGAGTTTTCCCAAACTTTTTCCATTCCGCGGTAACGCCCCCCAGTTGCCGCAGTAACAAGCTCTGAGAAGACATTGGTCAAAAAGACATAAAAAACGTTGTCATCAGTCTGTGGCGGTGTGAAAATAACAGTCGACACCTTTGGCTGAGCGCTTTCATGTTTTGTCTACATTTCAGAAAGCTAAACACACGTCTATCGTTTGTGGACTCAATCACTGGCTCCCCCCCCCGCCCGGGGCCAGAAAGACACCACAGGCGCCAGACGCCGTCACTCACTCATATGCTCAAGGTCAAAGGGTGAGGGTTTGACCTCCGAGGTCAACTGGCAGGAAGCGGTTTGGCGAGGGCGTGGCCCAATCATACGGAGATGGGTCTGCCCCCTCAAATAGACCTGATGTGATGTGAGTGTATATATATATATAAAAATAAAAGGGTTGGGATGAGGGATCAGGCCCATAAAAAGTAAAAAGGTGTCAGCTCCCCCCCCCCCCCGGCCTGAGGGCCTACAGCAGGCACCACAACGCCTCATTATCAATGCGCTCACAACGAATACATGGACTCTGCTAGAACACGCACAAAGGCAGATTCATTGTTATCAGCATATGTCCACAATACAGGAAAAGGTGTGTAGGAGTGCGTTGATGCTACGGCCATCCGGTCAGGTGCACCTGTCAGCGAGCCTGTTATTGACCAGACACAACGAGTAGAGCGACGTTACGGGCAAACCTGTTGCAGAGCTTAAGGAGGAGTACCAGTGCTTTTTATTTGATGACGTTTTGAGGCTTTTTCCAGACTGCAGTGAGCAAGAGAAAAAGAAACTGGTTGGGAAATTAGAAATCGGAGCCTGCTGGCTTTCTGAAAAATGAAAAAAAAAAGTACCTGCATACTAATTTAATCGTCACAGCACACGGTGTTATAACACATACATAACACACACACAACAAGCCTAAGCACTGGCCTTGTTTCCCCTTTAACACACGTTCGCTTCGTAAACCACACTGTGTGTGTGTGTCTGCGGTTGCTACGCACACGTCTTTTCAGGCCCGGCGCTGAATCATCGCGGGGAAACCGCCGTCGCCAGGTGGGGCCCCGCTGACCCCGACCCCAGAGTTTGAGGGACTGCTGATGAGCTGTCCGAACCCTCGAGGCAACGTCAAGGACAGGACTCAACGGTGTGTGTGTGTGTGGACGGTTGGGCGGGTCACATCAGTCTGCACTTGCAAGTGGACACACACGTATACACACTCACACAAGGGGCACCAGCTCCATCTGTCTTTGACATGGGAGAGCTTAATGACAGAGGCAGAAAAAGCCTCCCTCTCCCTCTCTCCCCCCTCCATCGCTCTCCCTCCTGACCGCACTCGCCGACATCAATGCTCCTTGCGGACCGACTGTTTTCTAAAAGCTCGTCCTGGCATGCAAATCAATGCGGCCGCTAGACGTACACACACACACACACACACACACACACACGCCATGCAGGGGCCGGAGCATACAACACAACGTTGGGATAGATCCAGCGCACACACACACACACACACAGCATCGGTGCTTGTTCCATCTTTAATGAAGTCTCCTTTGTGAATCCTGCGGCTCTGAATGACGTTCTCTCCACGCTGCCCGTCATCTGGCGCCACCCAGACCTCAGATAACGCATGTCCGACACTTCTGATCAGTTACAGTGGATCTACATAGAGTCGCCCCGCCCTCCGCCGCCTTTAAAAAAATAAAAAATCATTAAAGACGTGACTCTGGGCTGATAAGGGATCTAGAACAGATAGAGCTCGACATGTTCGGTCTGAGTCAGGTTTAATGAGCGGGCTTGTTGCTCTCCGTTCTGAATGACGGATGTCGTGTGAAACCATCAGGAGTGGGGGGGGGGGGGGGCATGAGCACGCCATCCTCCCACCTCACAGAGAGGCTCAGGTTTATCGGACGACTGCAAAAAAATTCAATATAACCTCTAGAGTAGAATGCGGTGCAGCTTCTGCACGTGTGAAAATGGAAGCGACAGGTCTGTATCGGACTGTCAGGGAGGAGGAGAGAGGGGACAAGGAGAGAGGGGACGTGGCGAGGGAGCCTTGAACCCTGAATGAACCAACCAGCCACCCCCTCCCTTTTCTGCTGAGCTGATGACTCACTGTTGGAAGGAGAAGGAACTGAGAACTGGGGGGGGGGGGGGGGGGGGGGGTCAACCGCAGCTACCCTACTGTGGGTGACAGAGAACAGTCGCCGATGGGGGAGCAGGTAGCGGTTTTAGGAGACGTTAGCAGGCATTTTTTTTAAATAAATGCTACAGGTATTACAAAAAGTCATCACTAGTACATATTAGAAAATAAAATGTATCTCACTTTGGCTACAGTACAAAGAAGCACGGATGGATTTATGAACCATAGCAAGGGTTTCCCCACTGATGGTTTCTGTCTGTTTCTTCGTGTTGCAAAGATGGGAATAGCCGAGCACCATTTGGGGAATCAAAGTCAATATCGGTGGTTTGCGTTCAAAAGTGAAAAGTCAGCAGCTATTTCATCCTCAATGGGCCGTCTTGGTTTCAATGTCTGGTTTCAGCTTCTTTTGCTGTTCATTGGACTGAACTGAGCTGCTGCTTTGATGGACATGTTTCATACCTTTCTGACATTTTCAATAAATACATTTTTCAACAATTAGCTGCAGCCCATCTCAGACTAGTATGATCCGTGTCGTTCACCACCTTTAAAAGGATTTTTTTTTAAATGTTGCGGCCTTGAATAGATTGAGCGTGATGGAGGGAGAGGTCTTTCCCTAAAACAGCCCAGACGTGTTAGCATTTCTCCCGCAGGTTGTCCGTAGCAGCTTTAAACACTGATCACACATCTTTTGGTGCGTTTTTCAAAAGTAGCAACGTTACTTCGCAGGGTAACCGGAGGGTTAGCCTCACGGCTAACTTCGCTGGAGCATCCCGGACCGAAGCTGCACCGCCAACGTGTCGGGCCTCACCACACGAGCGGATACGGACGCGAATACGTTCTGCCAAGAAAAATGCAACGTGCCATTTACGTATCGCCACATGCCCGGGGTTAAAGCAACACGCCGAAGCCGTGAAGCCAACAGCCGCCCAAAATTCCGTTCACAATGCACAGAGAGAATTGGCCTCTGCGACGACCTGACTTCCGCTACCCAGGGTCCTCTGCTTCGCCGTTAAAAGAAACCCAGCGCGGTGCAAATTAAGCAGCGGCCCTTCTGGCCGCGTGACAGCTCCGGGCGAACTGACCGCCGCCTTGACCCCGCCCACGGGCCCCAGAAACCACCCAAAAAGAACCGACTGCGCGGCAAACCAGAGACAAAATAAGAATTCCTGGCAGGAACCGGAGAAAACGAGAAGGAGAAGAAGAAAAAAAAGAGAAACGACCTTTAGCCCACAGGCTGCGAGATTATCCTCGGCAAAACCGGACCAAACGCAAAGGCAGCGGCACGCTTGTGTGTCTGTGTGTAGTTTAGCAATGACTGTTGTCTGGTTTCAGTGTTGTTGTCACGATCAGGAAGGGGGGGGGGAGGGGGAGGTTGTTGTTCCTGCTATTTGTTCCTCTTCAAAACATGCCATCTCTTTCAAAATAGTCGGCTCTGTCATTAACAAGACTCAAGCACACACGCACACTGGAGTAACACTATTTGTTCTCAAATGAATATGGTTTGAAACACAACAAAGTGTCAGTCCTCCTGCGGGGGGGGGGGGGGGGGGGAGGGGGGGGGGGGTGAGCATAACATTTAAGCTGGTAAATTGTGGCAAAGCCAAGTTCATTTCTCTGCCAGACACTTGGGTCAGAATATATGCAAACGGTAATAACGCCGTGGGTGACTTTTCAGGATAAACCAGTCAGATGTAGAGAAAACTAACCCTTCCTTCCATGAGCTCATGTGAAACCTCACGTACATTCTTCCGCGGCCCGTCCAGCATCAAGCTGCAAGCCACAAGCGCAAGATGATCAACCACAATGTGAGCTGCTCCGTCTTCCAGAAGGAGAGAAGGGGGGGGGGGGGGGGGGAGGCATTGTTCCCTCGACCGCATTCGACAGACACACGTCTACATTACTTCATTGTGATCCCGAGCAAAGGCCCCCCCCCAAAGAAAATAAATAAATAACTCCTGACGTCAACGGCCACAGGAATGCCACCAGGCGGATTCTTCGTCCGAAGATGCAGAGAGGCTTTGGGAGATAACAACAAGAAGAACCCTCCTCTCTCGCTGTCTTTCCGCTTCGTTATTTCCGCGAGACGCAACACTTTACGGCCCTTCCTGCTTTTACACCTTGTACTCCCTGTCCTCCCAGGTCTACCGCCACTTGTCCCCCCCCCCCCCCCCCCCCCCGGCTTGTGTAAATTGTGGTTTGAAATGACATGTTTTCAATCTTAAAAGAAAAAGAAAATGTGTGTCATTGCAGGCATTGTTTTGGGGGCATAATGACACCCAACCAGGAACCCAGTGTCGTCTTCTTCCCAAACCTGCACTGGTGATAATTAATTAATCAACGAGGATTCATCACGGTGTAAATACCGCCCCGTTGCCATCGGGAGACTTCCTAAGAAGCCAGCGACTGCAACAAGGATACCGGGACATCTCCGTCGGGGAGGTTTCCCCACAGGCTGGAAGCGCTGCTCGCCGCTCCCGTTTTAATCCAATGCAGTCACAGTGGCTTTAAGCCGTGGGAGGCGGCTTGCTGAGGGGCTTTCCCCACACGGGGGGAGGTCCTGTGTGCATTCGTTACCTTCGGAACGGACGGCAGCGAGACCCCAGAACAATGCCTGTGACCCGGCGGCCGAGGGATAGCAAGGCAAAGGATGCGGGCCGGCGCACTGAGGGGAAAAATAAATAAGGCCTTTTCTCTGAAATCTCCTGGAAGCTGAAAAGCTGAGAGCGGCAAAAACACACCAAAGTGTCAGCAGAGTTGGTCTTTTTATAATGTATTTCAGCTGCCCCGACGTAGGGAGCAGGCGAAGGCTTTGAATGAAAGCAAAGGGGTCGGACGAGGACGCCGGGGTCTTCTGAATGAAACATCCTGAATGTGGCAGGACGGCAATAAAACTGCACACACACACACTAGAAACCGAACCGTAACAGCAACAAACGGTGGAGGGGAAGAAGGCGAACGCTCAGGGGTGGGATTCCCTCCGAAAGGGGAGAGCGTTTCTGACGAAGCCCCTCCAAGCACGAGAGGCGGCGCACAGGTGGGAACTTCCCCCCCCTCGCCGTTCGCCCTCGGGCCCGCGTGGCTGTCTTCGCCTAGCAACGCCTGCCGCCAACGAGAGACGTGGGCCTCGGTCAAACATGACGGCGGCCATGTTCTCCTGAAACCGCACAGGCATCAGGTTCACATCAGAATGCTCCGTCCCATCCTCTGCGAAGCAAACAGCTTATTTTGGAAGAGCCACAGGTTTAGAAAAAAAATAGAAAATAAATAAAAGAAGCATGAGCTCAGACTAGCGCATTCCAAGTATTGCACAAGTCAATAAATACACCCCCCCCCCACCCCCTACCCTCCCTCCATGTCGTGTTTTTAGTTTTAGAAATCCAACCCCTTTTTGGGCCCTGGGCTCAGAGAAATGAGGTAACATAAGCCCCTGGAAAGATCACTCAAACGCATCACCAACACAAGGGACTTCCTGTGAAGGGGTGGGGGGGGGGGGGCGTACGTGCTCTGATGGAATATCTGGTTTGTGCACACTTGAACACGTGGCCACAGCACCAAGAGTAAAGACTGGCAACGATCCAAGCCCGAAAATTACTCAAAAACATGCATTTCTGCTTGTGTGGTTTCCCCACCTTCCCCACCTTGCCTTTCTGCCCCCCCTGATCTGTTGGGCGGGACCCAACAGATCAGGGAGGGGGGGGGGGGGGGCAGAAAGGCAAGATCGAGTCAACCAGGCCACGTGGGGCTTTAATAAGAGGCCCGTCTGACGAAAACCAGTCGAATCTTAACCCTGAATGGAGCGGCGGGCTTCGGGGCGTATTCCGATCATGTGAAGTAACGGATATGCATGAACTACCCCAACAATGGGCTACTGTACGCTTGGGAGCAAATCCCCCCCCCCCAAAAGAGGACTGCCGGTGGCACTGTGACTTCTGTACAGCTGCCCCCCCCCCTTTCCACCCCCCACACTTACTTTGAAGATTTCCACCGGTCTGGGTGCATATAGGGCAGCTTTGGAGGCTGCTGGATAACAAAGTCACCCACGGAACAGATAGCTTGTGTCATCTCCGTCGCTAACCTATCCATCGCCACTGGAGCTAAGGTAGTGGCGGGCGGGGGGGGGGGTGGGGGGGGGGGGGGTTGCGGCACGGCCTTTTAACTCCGGCCCTGAGCCTTTGCCACCGAAGAAGGTCAGCGCTTCGACATCTGCTGCTCTCTCTGAACCTCTCCTTTCATAGATGGGATGCGGGGAAGAGGAGAGGACCCGGGGGAATGGATGCACGTGCACTCTTTTATGTCTAGGTACACTCTCCCCTTCCACGGGCGCTCACTCGATCACCAGCGACGCCGCCGCAGAGCCTGCGAAAGCTGCACGCTCGCTCACTCACTCGTATGAGACAAACAAAAGGAACACAGGGTTTGGGTTTTGGAGAAAGGCTCAGCGGTGTCATTACACCAGCACAGAGACGCTCGGCTTTTGGCATGAAAGACTCCAACGTTTTTTTTTGGGTTTTTTTGCAGTGGGCTGGAGTGGGAGGAGGCGGGGGCGGGGGTGGGGGCAAAATGGAATCCCGTCCCTCGGGGCCATGGTTGAGGCAGAGCGGTGTTGAAATAAGTGATTCATGCTTTTATCATCCCAGGTGAACAGTGCTGCTCTTTCAGCTATCACAAGCTGTCTCCCTGGTAGAGAGGAGGGGAAACGACAATGAGCAACACTGCTTTGTTGCACTGTGTTTTGCTGATTTTTCTCATTGTGGTTTTAGTAATGCCTGTGTGCTGCTGCAAACTGTTCTTTTTTTAGACCTGTTCACAACAGCAGCGGCCGTCGAGCTGAACTGCATTTCTGCAGATTTATGATCGACTTGGTTCCCGTTATTTTGGACAAACCACTGTTGTTGCCTCCCTTGCTTGTAAGAGGTTAGTTACACATTTGGGACAGCAAGAAATATCAGCATCCACTCAGGTGAACTGGAGCCACATTTTGATGTTTTTGTGTGTGTGTTTGGGCGATACTGCCTCTCGCCCCACAACGCATAATGGTTCTAAACGAGTAAAAGCCGTAGTATTAATGAGGTCCGGACATATAGCGGTTCTATTGGTTACGTTTCCCGGTTAGAACTGGATTTTGGGGTGCACTCCCCTATTTGGAGGAATATGCAGCCATCCTCATGATCGTTTCATCATTTTAGGCATATTTTAAGCACAAAAGCCAAACATTTGGCAGATTCTTACATTTTTGTGAAAGGAGTTTGGGACCCTGGACTGGAAAATAAATGGCACACGGAAGAAGTTTGACCGCAGGATGTGTTCATTTTAACCAAAACCTGTTTCGAGACTTGCCGAATGGGTTCGTTGACTGAACCGTTGGAGATTCCAAGAATGAACTGTTCATTGAAACCAAAACGTCATGTATGTCATTTGTGTTGTAAAAGGACAAGAAATGAAACCTGGTACATTTCTTGAAGGTTATGAGCTTTCAACATTCATATTCAAAGCAGAGCTCTGGCTTTAACGTACAAAAGAAAACCCTATATCGTAGGTCGGCTTCTGCTCTATAGAAAGTATCGAAGGACAACTATAATGCTGCCATCAAAATCCAGTGTAAGTAACAGATATACAAGCATGTGCCTCTCAGTTCCCCTTCTCTGCAAAGAAGCCAGCCAACCCTTCACAGCGCCTATTTAACACGTGAAATATGCAGTCCATTTCTGATTATCTGCTATGTAAATTGATATAAACTAAATTAGTTATTCCGAGCTGAAACCACACATGTGTAATGTGAAGACACACACTGGATGATCTTATATAACTTGTTGATACGTTGATTTCCAAGAAGCAATGGAAACACACAGTCACAACTTAGAAGCAGTTTCACCTGTAACTTTAATATCAAAATAATGCTATTACAAGAGTGTTATGGAGCCCTCTTCTTGTGTAAAGCCACAACTAATCAAACAGCACATGGGAGGGGGGCAGGCTCTGTGATGTCCCCAACCGTTAATGTGACCACGGCATTGCCACCAGCTGAAAAAAAGACAACCCGTATGGCACTTTAATTTTCTGTTAAACCTCTCACTCAAACGCGCACACGCACACACACACACACACACACACCATCTTCCTCTCACCCACTGACCCCCACTCACAGCCAAACACACACAAATCTGCAGATATCATCTGGACAGGTGGCCAGTCACCCAGACCTGACCCCCCCTGCCCTCTAGCTCGCTTTCCCTCCCTCTGCCCCCCCTAAACCGAAATGAGTTCAGGCCTGCTGGAAATCCCCAAATGAACATGCACCCCCCCCCCCCCCCAACCAACAAACCCTTTCCATCATACACACACACCTCGAACAAGCACAGCAAATGTCTGTCAGCCACAGAGCTGTCTGTAGGGATTAAAGCCTCCAAATAAAAATGAATAAAAATGGGATTTGTGGGGAGTTAATGTGCAGGCAAATCATGTTAATCAGGGTTTATTCCACAGAGCGACCAGAGCAGTGGAGACAATCGGCTCAAACTGCACCGAGTCCGGGGCTACGCTTTACTTATGCTCGACAATATGGTCCCATCAATGACGAGGCAAAGGTTAACAAAACAAATCAGCGCTGCTTGTATGTGGAAAATCCATCTTTTTTTTTTATACATTCACAAAAATACATATAATACCATTAAAACCCTGACTGACGCGGAGCAATGAAATTAACGTGCACCGTGCAAATCATTACATTTGGACAGTTTAACCGTCTTAAAGACAAAAACAACCAAAACAATTTAAAAGGATAAAATACATCTTGCTGTGAAACTGATAGTTATGGTAATATACAGAGCTCAGCGGGGGGGGGGGGCAAAAAAACACGTAGCTGTCATTATAAGCGGACAGTAAATAATCGGGCTAAGTGTAAGAACTGGATCGGGTTAAGCACACATGGCGGATTTTGTCCTTACGTGCACTGGACAGTGTTAGTTTAACGTTTTGACCTGCTTAGACACATGCCAAAAAAAGGCTGTTTATTGCTGAGTAAAGTAACGTTAAATAGTATATTCCAGCAACGCGTCCACTCCCACGGAGCAGAAGTCGTTTTAAAAAAAAGTACACGCCATTCACCGTGTGCGGCAGCTCGGAGTTTACGTGGATTTACGACGAGCGCGCCGCGCAAAGCGAAAATCTCCTCACAAATATAGGAGTCAACATTGTCAAAACATTGCCAAAAGGGGTTGTGGGGGGGGAGAGAGAGAGAGATGCCTCGCTCACAAAGCCGCAACGTGTTTCAGTCAGGTATCGCTAGCCGACGTCCATTATCGGACAGCTAGCTGTGGGGAGTCGCGAATCCAGTTCGTGCGCGTGCTGCCGGGCTGCACGTTTTTCGTTAACGAAAATAAATTAAAACCAGGAATTTATGAAATAGCGTTACAAAGTGACTGAAACGAGCTCGCAGAGACACGTTAATTTTTTAGAACATGCTTCATTGGTTGTGTTTAGCTCGCTGTCTAGCCTGCTAGCTTACGGCTCTCTCCGTTGTTGGGGGGGGGGGGGGGGGGGGGTGGGAGGGGACCACCGAGGTTGAAGTATCGCTTAGCCGAGGCTAGCTCGCAAAACACCGCAGCAACCGTCAGCTCGGGCAAGTAACGTAAACTGGTCAGAGGAGGAGGAGGAAAAAAAGAACACTCGCACGGAAACACGTTGAGACAAAGAAACGTCTTCTGGCGGCTAAAGCAGGGGTCAAAACACTACCGGGCGACCAGGGTACAGCACAGGGGTTAAAATTACGCTGTTTCCTGATAATAACTTGCAATCTTTTCAACTCCGCTCCCCAAAACCCGCCGGCCCCGAATCTCAGACTCACCCTGTCACAACAGGCGCCATCTTCCACAAACTCTCACCAAAACTCCAATACTCGCGATATCCTTTCTCTCCCACAGCCCAACGGTCCGCCGAGACAACAGAAGCAGACTGGAGGTGCGGGGACCAGGGAGACGGAGAGAAAGGGGGTGGGTGAGGAAGACAGAGAGGAGGGGGGCGGCGGGTAGCAGCGACAGAGAGAGAGAGAGAGAGAGAGAGAGGGAGAGGGCGGGGGGTGAGAGTGAGCGAAAAGGGCAGACGCCACAACAACAGGCGTGGGAAACTTCACAAATCTCGCGAGGTTTGGAAAACTCTCACAATAGGCGAGCACAGAGGGAGCGTCCCCTCTCGCGAGATGTGCGCGGAGTGGGGAAGTTGTTTATCTTGTGGCGCTGAAATACTATTCCCACGTGTTTACCGGATGATAAACTACACCACCGATCGGTTGGTGGGGTTGGTGGGGGGGGGGGGCGCGAGTGGCGAGAAAACCCTCGTTTTTTTTCCCAGGCTCTGGGCACATTTTGCAGCGTGCATGCATCCTGTCTCCTGTGGCGTCTCTGCAGTTTTTCAGCATTAACAGCTGCATGTAATTACAGGCCAAATACCATTTTCATTTTATAATACTTCCCAGTGGTATGGACGACAAGCACGGGAGGTGATGAGACCTGCAAGGACACGCCGACTCTAGATAGCAGGGGAAATTAAAGGGTTTCTGCACACCAAATTCACTATTCCCATGGGTAACATTGCAGTTCCTGTTTAGAGTTTGGAAAACAATGGTGTGAACACATGCGAATGGGCCATAGAGGGCAGATTAGTGCATTGCCATCACATTGGGGAGCCCCATGACCAACCTCCTTACAGCCCGGACCGCAGCCAAAGTACAAGGGAGGCTATTATCGAGAACGATCATGCTTGGAAATGTGGCCACGGACTTTGTTGGGCCTTCTGTTTGCCTCGGCCTCTCCCCCAGCCAGGAGCGCGTTTGCACGCGTTTGTTTGTTTGCTTCGTATCACCGCTACCACAGGCGGGTCAGGTCATTCTTGTTTACCAGGGAGGGGTCAGAAAGCCGTAAACCTTCATGTAGGTCTGTCTCGTTGTCTCTGCTTCAGCCTTCATTTAAATCTGTTTGGCATCTTTGTTCACCTTACAAGTGACTTCTGGTGGGTGTTTTTCCGACTTCAAAGAAAAAAGTGCATTCTTCTGAGACCACACTGATGGCGAGTCAATGCTGTTGTTTGTTAGATGGTGTGTGTGTGTGTGTGTGTGTGTGTGATCCGCCTGCTGCCCTTTTGTATGAAACAAGTGGCTGCTGGCTACATTAAGAAATTACCCTAAACTGATATATAACACAAACATTTGGGAGAGTTAAACACGGTTCAAATGCATTAGTTAAATAAGAGTACAAGATTGTATAAATAAACGGTTTTACTTGTTAAAGCGTTTGACTGAAAATGTTTTTTACACTTTTGTCTTGAAGTTTTTCATAGAAACGTATAACACAGTAATTAGTCATCTTGTTGGTCACCTTTGTGGGAAGCCATGCTAGCCTTTTCCCTCTGTTTACAGTCTTTGTGCTAAGCTAACCAGCCTTAAATGCATAAAAACAACATTTTTGCCTACCTATGCTCACACCTGCCGACCCTCTGGTAGCAGAGTCAATCTTCTCCAGTGTCACTGTGTACATGTGTCATATATTTCAGATGCATAATTAGTTTTTTGTGGAGCTTCACTGTTCTGCCAGAAATAAAGAAAGAAAGAAAGAAAGAAAGAAAGAAAGAAAGAAAGAAAGAAAGAAAGAAAGGGGAAAAATGGAGAGAAGCGGGTTGCGAGGATGAGGTTTTGCATGAGAGTGTGCCTGGCCCGCGGCCACACGATGAAGACACAGAGACGAGGACCTCATCCTGCCCTCAACCATTTTTCCTTTCCTCTACTTTTTTTTTTTTTTTTTTATAGTTGGTGGAGAACATCCAGTTACACGCAGTTGAAAGGGGAAGCATAAAGTTTCCTCAAATGTTTTACAGCTGAACACAGTAAAAAAAAAAGAAAAAAAAAAAAGAAGAAAAAAGGCACTTTTCTAAGAAAATGGAAACAACATAGACAAGGAGAAGAGGCCTCTTTCTAGGTGGGTGTGTTAACGTTGGTATCCAGGATATGACCTTTGACCTTTTGGGCTGTTGTAAAACATGACAACATGCTTTAAAGACCCCTCAAACATAAGATGGTTTTCCTTGAGGCCCTCTTTGCCAATTGCGTTTCTCTTGCATCTGGAAACGTGATTCTCCTGAAGTCCTTTGGGAAAGTGTTCGTTGGCAGCACAAAAAGCGCCGATCCTGCAGCAGAGCCCTTTATTTAAATCCACCAGCGTGCAGTCGGCTGTCTCAATCTTCGTTCTCTCATTAGGGGTAAAAAAAAGAAAAGAAAGAAAAAACACATTTATTTTAATTGAGGACACAGCAATTCAAGCAATCACGACTAAGCCGTAAGCCCCGGGTCCATAAATCCCCCCACTTGACCGCTTAAGCTCGCTGGATCAGAAGGAAGGGGAGATTGAAGTGAACAAATTCCTGTCCCGCGTGGAAGCTGCACTCACCAGCGGGGTCGGCCCCCCCCCAACACCGCCATTTGTTCATGAAACAGGTCGACGGGGGTCACAAAGCGAAGCGCCCGCCGTTCCTCTCGTCTGAGAACTGAGCTGAAACTGTGACATTTAACGCGTTTGGTTGCACTGGCGCTTATCTCAAACCATACGAAGGGAGGAATTATTTTCATCCGCAGATTTGAAGGAGGTGAAAAAAAAACCCAAGCGAGCCAATGAGGGAATTTCAACCGGGGGTTTCCTCTCTCTGGGGACTGGGGGGCAGACGGAGAAAGGTGGGAGAGAGACGCACCGGGGGGGGGGGGGGGGGGTGGGTGGGTTCAAAGACAGGCGGGACGATAACAGCATCCAACCAAAAGCGCCCGACACAAGAGGGAGGGGGGGGAATCAGCGTCGGAACAGCGACTCAAGCAGACGAACCTGGATGACGTCACCACGGAGACGCACACACCGCAAGGTTAGTGATTCAGGTCCGTCTCGTGTGAGTCTGGGTTCACAGCAGAGGGAAGGGCGTCCCCCCCCACCCCCCTCCACTCCACTCCACTCCCCTTGTGTGTGTGTGTGTGTGTGTGTCCATCCGTCCGCTGCGTCCATCTGTCTCGCTCTGCGGCAAATCAAACCAAAAACCCCTTCGAGAGGAGGGGTGGGGGGGAGGGAGGGAGGGGGGGGGGGGGGGAGGGGGGGGGGGGGGCACGCCTCTGTTCAAAGCCTCCTACTTATGTCCCCAAGACACCAAATGACAGGGTGATAAGTAAGTCTGCACACAGTCAGGGGAGCCGAAGCTTTTTTTTTTTTTTTTTTTTTTTTTTAAAGGTTGCCAGGAAAGAGACGTTTCCCCTTTTTTCTTTTTCTTTTTTTTTTCTAGAACCTGCGCGGGTTCACAGCGAGTTCAAGTTGCTCGGACGTACGCACGCGGGTTGGGGGGGCCCCGCGGGGCTGCCGTGGCAACCTGCACACGACACAAGACGGGTTGGAATTGGAATCAGATCGGAGGCCTTTCACGGGGACGAGTTAATCGGATTTCACTCTTGTTTTCACCGGAGGGAAGGCCTTTTAACCCAAAAATAAATACAATCAATTTAAGAGCGAAGGCCTGGGCTCGCTCGGCTCTGTTTCTTGTCGTCATCTTTTTATAATCAGCCCTTCGGGGGGGGGGGGGGGGGGGGGGGGGGTGGCTGATCACGAGCTCTGGAAATATGCTGGATGCATTATGTTATGGGAAGTATGAAAAGCAGCTTGTTGCCTCTTACTCTTAAACGGCTCCCTTGAAAGATGGGACATTTTTTGGGGGGGAATCGAAGCATGCGAGTCAAATCCCACCTTTCTGGGTTGCTTGGTATGAAACACAGGGTGTCGGAACGTTTCACCGGAAGATAATAATATCTAAAAAGGGTTCTGCAGAAGCTCCAAAAAGCACATAATGACCATGCTTTAAATGATGGAGCTCCTTTCTCTGAGAGGGAGATGATTGACCTGTTTGTCAATGAGTGACCAGCAATTATGAAGTACTTATCTGAGGCACATGTACACCCACCGACCCCCCCCATGCCCAAACACACAAAATGGTGTTAGTCACCATATAAACCTTTTAATAATAATTTATACAAAGCTATCCTTTTATGCGTTAGTCTGCTGGCAAACAAAGTTTCGCTGAGTCATCTCGAAGACTTCATCTCGAACAACGTCAGAAAAGCGAGAGCGACAGAGAATCTCCCCTCGACCCCCCCTCTCCACCCCCCCCACCCCCCTCCTCGTGCAGGGAGCGCGAACCCTCCAACCTCAAACACAAGTTACTTTGTTTGTTGTCAGGATGTGGTTGAAACATCATCCCCCCGAGCCTAAAGATTTCGGTATCGCGGTGGGACGGGAAGGGGGGGGCGCGAGGGGGGGGGTCAGTGTTTTCAGAGAGGCTACGTCCAAGAGGGAAAAGGGAAAAGAGAGCAAAAGCTCCTCTGAAATTCAAAAACCCTTCAGAGAATAATCAGGGAGTCAAAATGTCATAACAATGGTTGCTTCCAACACAAGTAAAGCGCGTCCACTTTGTGAAACCCCCCCCCGTCCCCACCCCCTGGGACGCTCACATCCAGTAAACTAAGAGCATAACTCGTTTAGCTTGGCCCCCCGCCCTCGTCAGCTAAGACTTCTGAAGCCCGGGCTCCCAGCAGACGGGCGAGCGGCGGGCGCTGCGACGCGGGAACGTTCTCTCTTCTGCGCGTCGCCAAGCGCCCGCTGAAAGAGCGCACGAGCCCGCGGCGCGTTGTGGGATCGGATCCCGTTTAGCTCCGCTGCTCGGGGGGGGGGTTTTGGGAGATACACATCGGGTTTGGACGGACGGTTTTCGCTTTGCTGCATACTTTGCTGGTGGGGAGCCACGGCCAAGTGAACCTCGGAGGCCTTGACCTTTGACACACACACGCACACGCACACACACACACACACACACACACACACACACACACACACACACACACACACACACACACATGCACACAGACTGACAAACACTTCAGTGCTTGGCTGGTCCACAAAAAAACAAAACAGAAAGAATCCACTATGACAAACACACACACACACAAAGGGGAAGAGGTGATACAGTGCAAGACACACATGCTCGCCCACACACACACACACACACACAAACTCACTCACTTTTTGGCCGGGTGACTGCGGCGCTCAGGCCGTGACCCAGTGCACCCGCCTCCATCTCCCAGGCTGTCTGTCTGGAGGCCGATAGAGGCACAGGGGAGGGTGGGGGGGGGGCGTAAAAGGGGCAGGAGAGGACCCGCTGATTAGGATGGAGGGGGTGAGGGGCGCGGGGAGAGTTTGGAAATACCCCTGACCCTCTTATCCATTCTTGGCAGCCACCAGGAGAGAGAGAGAGAGAGAGAGAGAGAGAGAGAGAGAGAGAGAGGCTCTGCAAATATTTGTGATGGATCCACTCCCAGAGACGAGATAGTGGACGTCCACACACCGTCCCCTTGACTGCTGGGTGGACATTTATGTCTCCGTCAGGGAAGAGTTGACCTCACACACTGTAGTTCCATCATGGGTCAAAGTTTACATTTGTTGAAGGCTTAGTTTAGTCTTATTAGTGCTTTAGTTTTTTTAGTCTTATTAGGGCCAACAGGTCATAAGGACTTCATAAATATATCCACATTTTACCACTTTTACAATGTTGCCGACATATTTGTATGATTATGGGAGTTCAAACACTTTCTACCTTCAACACTCACTAAACTATACTAGAGTGTGAAGGTTGACCCTGACAACTGTTACCATGGCGACCAAGCAAACTCCTTAGTTACTACTTTATATTGAGTATATTCATATGGAGTTTTGTGTTGTTGTCTGTGTTGAACCAATAGGAAAATGTTGACCATCAGTCTTTATGACAACTGGGTGAAATCCATCCTGTTTCAAGAAGACAAGGAGAAGTTTGGTGGCTGAAAGCACCAGAAAATGAAATGAAAAGGTGGAGATTTGCGCTCATTTTATTAAGCATTTGGTCACACTGAACCGATGGTGTGCAGGTCACATGACCTGACGAAAACCTCCCCATCCCACAGCGTTTTTTCCGGAAATGGAAGGTCTTACAATGGAAGACCAACACAGATCTTTCTTCCTTCTTTCATCTCTCAACATCTCGTCTAGAGCGACGTGGAGCCATCCACTGCAGGGGAAGTGAGCGAGTGAGCGCCGTTCGCATAGTGTGAACAGACGTGTGAGGAAACGGGAGGGAGGGAGGGAGTGTGTGGGGGGGGGGGCTTTAGAAACGCAGGTGCCTTAATTGTCCTCCGATAAAGCCTCTGCGAGTGGGCGAACCTGTGAATGAGTGTCTGTTGAGAGGGAGGATGAAAAGAGGGCGAATGCACGAATGAGTGGGTGAACGAGTGAGTGAGCGCTCTGTGGGGAAGCTGGGGGGGGAGGTTGGCGATGTGTGGTGCGGGGGGGACGGGGGGACGGGGGGGGGGGGGGGGGGGACGATGTGTGGGAGGTAAAAGAAGAGAGAGGGGAGAGAAATGGTGAAGAAGAGAAGTGGTTAAGAGAGAGAGAGAGAGAGGGGGGGTGCAAAAATCAGGATAGAAGTAGGAGGCCGAGAGAGAGAGAGGGAAGGGAGGGGGGGGGGGGGGGGGGGGGGTGAGTGAGGGGGGCAAGAGGAGGGTGGGGGGGCTTTCAGCAGGCCCGTCTCAGACAATGTGACATGGCACACGTTATTAATTCTGGCTCAGCGGAGAGACCCTGCCTCGCCATCTGCTCAGGGTCAGGGGCGTTCGCCGGGGTCGGCGTCACGTCCAACTAACCCCCCCCCCCGCCCCACCCACACACGCACCCACACCCACACACACACACACAGTAAAGGTACCCCCACCCCTGTCTCTCCTCGCCTGGCAGACACCCGGCCAGGCCCGCGGTACATTTCCATAAAACAATTGCGAGCCAACCTGCTCTCGTGTCGGGTGGGTGGGGTTAAGGGGTGGAGGGGGAGGGGCTAGCCTTCCCCCCTAACAATGGCCTGTCAGATGAAAAGGCCCTCGGTGAACTTGATATACATTACAAAAGAGCCACACCGCGGCAGGCCCCCCCCCCCCCCCCCGGGGCCCCGGCGACCTGCGCTTGAATTTGAGCTTGGCGTTCATTCGTTTTGTTTGCTGTTTGCACCCGACTCGCCCCCCCCCCCCCCCCACACACACACACACACACACACACACACAGACATACATGAGCGTGCGGCAGGCTGGTGTTAGTTGGTGTTTGCCCCCCCCGCCCCCACCACCACAAAAAAAAAGCAGTTTGAAATGTTTGCTGGATTTCATCAGAAGCTTCAGTTTGTTTTTTCTTCACATGGCGGCTAAAAAGACGGCTGAACAGAAGCCCCGTGTTGCGCTTAAAGTAAAGAAACGTAAACCCACAATGCAACGCTGCAGCTTCTCCTCCAGGTCGAAGTCAACCATCGCGTACAGGACCCGGCAAAGCTGCAAGATGTCGGGTCCCTGCTGCTGCTGCTGCTGCTACTTAAGTTTTGGGATTAGCACTAAAACAAGAGATGATCAGACGGCTGGAAGAGGTCACCCAGTGTTAACGCGAGACCCCCCCACCCCACCCCCGAGTCTCCTTTTCCCGCCCCTCCATCAGGATCCCTCCTCACGTCCCTCAATCGCCTCTCACTGCCGTCACTTTTATCTCAAACAAAAGACAACTCCTTGATTCCTTTGACCCCCCCCCCCCCCCCTCTCGGAGTGTGTTTTCCGTGTGTATTCACCAACCGCAGAGATGGGTGAGGAGTTTAAGTCCCCCCCCCCCCCCGTGCTAAATCCCTTAATCTGCTCTCGGACACTGGAGGGCAAAACAAACAAATAGGATCCCCCCTTCCCCCCCCCCCCCCCCCCCCCACAGATCTCCCTTGAGCCCGTCACCAAACATGGCCTCCCGGGGAGGAGAGGGGAGACACTAACCCCTCTCAAGGTTAATTAGTCGAGGTTGTGGCGACCTCAAACCAACGTCCTTCGTGGCAGTGGCAAATGGGACGAAGCCCTCGCCCTGGGGGGGGGTGGGGGGGGGGGGAGGGGGAAGGGGGAGGCGGGGGGCCTCTTTGTTGACCTCGAGGGACAAACGCGCGAGGGGTTCCTGGAGAGGCCAAAGTTGAAAGTTCAGGAGAGATCAACGTGCAGTAGTGTCATGAACACCAGCTGGGACATCTGCTGGTGACCTCAAGGCGGGGGGGTGGGGGGTGGGGGGGGGGGGGGGATAAACTGACATAAGGTTTGGTATGAAGGTTAAAAACAAAAAGAAATGAAATTCTGGAAGAAATGAAACACACCCAAAAATGTGCATCTCACCCCCCTCCACCTGGCCTCATTGCCTTTAAATACCCCCCCCCCCCCCTTTCCGCGCTCCTTCCTTCCTGCCTGCGGGTTACCTCCGACTACTGGCCGGGTGGGAGCTGCAGCGGGGGCCAAGTGCAGTGATGTCACCGCTGTTATTTTCAATAAGGGGTGAGCTCATTGGCTGAAAAAAACCCACAGCGGAGCTTGGCATCCCAGTGTCGGGGAGAGGGGGTGGTTTTTCTAAGGGGGGGGGGGGGGGGGGGGGGCTGGCCCGCCGGCGGTGGCGGCGGCTGGCGGCGGCGGCCTGGGTTCGCGCCGCATCTGGGGAAAGGATCTGGGGAAAGGATCTGGGGAGGAATGGTGGGCAGCTCTCTCCGTGTTTTCTATCTGTCTGACGGGGGGCCTTTTTTTCTATCTGCCACTTTTATGCGTCACCCCCCCCCGCCCCCTGAGGAGTTGTAAATTAACAGGGAGTCACTGAAAGAGAATATTAAAAAACAAAAGAGAGAGAGAGAAGAGAAGAGAAGAAAATAAAAGAGAGAGCCGGAAAGCGACCGCAACAGACAGCGAGAATAAATAACACGGCTTTTTCTTTTTTTTCTCCCCTCGCGTTTAAGGAGTCTGGCTGGAAGGCCTCGAGGAGCCGACGTGAAGGAGCGGAGGCCAGCAGCCACACGCTAGCTGACCGTGACACGGAAAGAGTGACACAGCTGTGCAAGATGTGCCAGAGGACTGATAAAACACACACACACACACACACCCACACCCTTAATGTTAAGGGACAACATGTGATTAAGGGTGTTTATTTATTGATTTAAGAATAAACTATTACATTTCTCTTCAAATCTCAGATTCGTATATTTAATGAAAACAAGACAAAACTCGTACTATTCCCCCGTCAGGTTCTTTTAGTGAGAGAGGCTTAGTAAACTACATCACTTGTAACTTCTTAACCCTTAAGTTAAGGGTTGCGTCTATATACTTCTTAACCCTTAACTTAAGGGTTGCGTCTATATGCTTTCCCAAAGCCGCCATGTCGACCCCGTTAGCTTCTTGTGGTTTGATGACGAAAAATAAAACCCCATAACCCAGAGACAGGTTTGTTTGAGAGTTGCACATTTAGTCACTTCTAGGACGACAGCCTTTTTGGACGTAACGAAATGTACCCGCTCAAAACGAAAGTCCACAAATGGATCGGAGTTGCAGCAGGCTGAAAGCTGAGCGGGATGACCGGGACACGCGCGGAACAGCTACAGCGGCGACGAGCTAAAAGCCTTTCTCCGACACACGGGGGGGTCACTTCTCCGCCTTCTGTGACGGAGAGAAGCCGGGTTTATTTTGGGTGTACAATTGAATCCAAACGCGCTAAATTGAATGATATATACACACATCAATTTGCAGACCGGGAGTAGGTGGAAGTCGGACCCATTGTGTGAGACGTGCATACACACGACAGCTGCCAAGACCGACACACACACACACACACCTCCCCCCCCCTCCACACACACACACACACACACACACACACACAGTGGGCACGACGGATACAAGAGGAGACATGTATGCATAGTTCGTAGAGATATAGAAGTGGTGACTTTCTGCTCAGCGGATATTCATGAGACTATCCGTGTGTGTGTGTGTGTGTGTGTGTGTATTTATGCATCACATCTGTGTGCCAGTCAGGTTATCTGTGAATGTGTTTGCACGCCTGCGTATGTGTGTGTGTGTGTGTGTGTGTGTGTGTGTGTGTGTGAGAGGGTCAGTCTGGGCAGCACTCCAGACTGCTAAGAAGAAAAGGAGTGGGTTTCACCACAGGAGGTGGGTCCGGGCACTGTGCCAATCAACCTAGTGCACGCACACACACACACACACACACGAACACGCACACACGCACGCACACACGCACACACACACACGCACGCGCGCAGAGAGCCCGAGGCAGTGGCCCTGTGCTGTCGATGCCTGCAGGCGGGCCTGACCACTCGCTGCCCCCGCGGGCGCCGAGGACGCAGAGAGAGCTGAAGGGGGGGGGTTGGGTGGGGGGGGGGATCAGGCAGAGGACAGGCTGATAAGGCCGAGACTGAGAGAGAGAGAGAGAGACACGGAAACGGAGGCTGATAATGATAGACGGAGGGAGGGAAAGGGAGAGTGAGGTGTAAAGGGGAAAAGGGGGGAAAAGGCACGGCAGCAACAATGAAAAAGAAAAAAAGATGAGGGGTCGGGGTCCAGAGATGTGGAGAGAGAGAGAGGGGATGGGAAGAAAAAAAAAAAAAAAAGAGCCCAGTGGCAGTGGAAAATATTTTTTTTTGAAAAAGGAAAGAGGGGGGGGGGACAGTAAGAGGCGAGGGCTCGGTGGAAAAGGGATAAGATAAAAGAGCGGGCGGGGCGGGGTGAGAGAGCCGGAGAGACAAAAGGGAGATGGCTGAAGCGAAACACTTTGGTGGTTGGAGGACGCATGTCTTAATTGAACCGATAGAGAGAGATAAGAGAAATAAAGATGAAATCAACCGGGAGTTGGGTCCCGTTCGATGGATGAAACCCGACTGACTTGTTGGCACCACTCTGGATCCTATCCTTCAAAATAAAAGACCCTTATTGACACACCCAGGAGGGTTAGGATGCAGCTTTAGGCATCCATCCCATAAAAGGTACAAACAACTAGTGTTAAGACGATCTAAACCAGGGAGAAGGGAGAGTCAAACAAACAGCAGACCACTGTTAATGCTATACGTCAAAAAAAGAAAATAGGGAGGTTCAACTCCCGGCGAGGTCATCGCTGTTTTCTCAACGGTGTGGAGGCGGAGCTTTTGTTTGGTTGTTGCTTTCGCTCCTCGCCTCTCGGGTGAGGGAGAGAAGAGAGAAGCGGCGTGTAGGGTTTCCTGAGACCTGTTTTCCTGACTTGGTCGCTCCGTGTGCCCTCCGTCCACTTCCCCCGTTACACAGACACACACACACACACACACACACACACACACACACACACACACACACACATCCTCGTCTCTCCTCAAATCACACTACATGTCTATCAGGGAGATGGGAGGCTTTTGGGGAAAAATTGAGCCCAGTTTTCCCCCTCGGGGCTATTCCCAACCCCGCACTCCGGTTACACCACACCACGTTCCACACAGTGCAATTCCTTAGCGTTGGGCCCAGTGTACTTAGGCAGATGACTCTATCCTCAAAAAAAAAAAACCTCCTCCTCCTCCTCCTCCAGAGCACTTAATCTCTGTTAGTGGAACTCCGCTCCTATCAGTCCATCTAAGCATTATCGGAGGCAGAGATGATGGGGGGAAAAAAGGTAAATAAGTGAAGGTGATGCCGTTCGACGCTGTCCGACGACGAGAAGGAGACACGGCCGCTTCAAAAGAAGGCCAGCCGAGAGGTCATGGTCGGGGGAGTCGAAGCGACCCTTCAGGGCGACGTCAGAGAACAAGAGGCTTCTTGGGGATAATGACTTTTCGAAAAAAGACAACACCAAGCATGCCACATACATCCCAGCACCGACCTGAGGTGACATCACCTCCCCTCCTCCTTGATCCCCGTCTTCCTCCTTCTGCACCCAACCCTAACTCGAACAAAAGGGCCGCGTTCCAACACAAATCCTCCAACCCAGTGCGTAATGACAGGCTGGAGCTAAGTGATGCCCACGGGGGGGGGGGGGGGCAAGGAGAGACGGAGGTGCTTTGGTCTGGGACGCTGCCCGGGCCCCGGATTCCCTCCTCTGAAACATGTGGGTTTCGCTCTTTCTCTCTCTCTCCCTCTCCCTCTCTGGAGGGAGCAGCACCCCGGAGGGGGGTAGATGGATGAGGAGGGCAGGGAGCAGGAAAAAAAAAAAAGGAGGAGACCACAAAAGTAAGCTCGCAGCCCAAAGGGGGGGGGGGGGATCATTTGTAGCTCAGGTGGGGCGTCGAGTGTGCTTTCGCGAGGAGGCGGCATCAAATAGCAGGAGCATACCCTTCGGAACGGAATATGAGGACAATGGGGTTATGAATGCAATTCAATCGTCTTTTTTGGCAAGACATCCTGGTGAGATCGGTGCACATTTACATCAGAACTTGTGCTCCGAGTCTCAAATAAATCAAGTCCGGTGAATGTTCTCAAAAGAAACCGGTTGCCAAATCGGTAAAATAATCTGAAAAGGCAAAAAAAAAAAGAAAAAAGAAAATCATCTTTTTTCAGGGCCACACTAGTGAGGCCGATGTGTTGAGCAGATACGGTGCCCCCCCCCCCCCCCCCACACACACACACACACACACGACCAGAGGTACCGGTCATCTGGACGGTCCGCTCGTGTCCAATCTGCTACAGCGCTCAGCGCCCTGTTCAAGTCCCGCCACATGGGAGTCCGCCCGGTGCTGTGCTGTAAACCTGTCATTGTTCATCGGGGTCACACACACACACACACACACACACTCCTCCTCCCCGGTGGGGAGCGGGCTAACAGCGGACAGCCTGTGTTCCGTCAAGGCGTCCAAATTCCATGACTTTCCCCCCGAATTCCCATCCGGAGCCAAGTCATATATTCTGTTGTCATCCACCGGGATCTAATGAAAACCCACGAGGACGCACACCATCTCTACACACACACACACACACACACGCAGTGGAAACAGCACTGTGCATGCTAAATATCCATCTGGGCCTTTTCCTTCCATACAGCTGCTGCGATGCCGAAAGGATTTCGGGGGTCGGACTTATTGAGTTAATTAGCTCTGTGTGTAAACCACTAATAACAGGATGGAGTTCATTTAGCGGCATGAAAATAGTATTTTTTTCCCCCCGCCGTGAATCATCCAGCCCAGTCCAACTTAAAAAAAAAAAAAAAAAAAATGTCATGTGAGAGAAGGCTTTTAAAATTGTCACGAAGGAACGTGTCGAGTGCCGAGGTGCCGTATGAATCGGTCTTCCTCCCCGGCTCTGGGCCTCTTTGTCTTCGGTTTTTTTTAGACGTTCTTTTTTTTCATAATGGCAGCGTAAACGGTGGAAACCTGCCATCGACGGGCCTCGCACGGAGCTCCGTCCCTACGTCCAGCAGGACTCCGTTTTAATGAAACGGGAGTTAAATGCGATTGTGGGTTTCCATCGTTTCGGTTCCCCGTTTAATCGGCGCGTCGAGCCGAAAGGGGAAAAGACGCTCCGACAGATTTGGGGTCCGTCCGTAAGAGACTTTCCTCCCACATTTTTATTTTTTTTCCGACCCTAAACTCCCGTCTAATTGCTTAAACATTTCCTCTTCTGATTCCGTACGGGGGGGGGGGGGGGGGGGACACGATACCGGCCAAGCGACAGGCTTTTGGAAGCCTCAAGAGCCCCGCTTGAGAATTTCCTACCCGGGTCTGCGGTGTCGCTTAAGCCCCGTCGACTCTGTGCATAAGTGATTTTCTTCCACTAAAGCCCCCCCCCCCCCTCCCTCCCCAAAAAAGACAATAACAAAGCGCGAGGAAATAGTACAAATAACGTAACAAAGTGATGAGTCCTCCCAACGTTCCTAGGTGATCTCAGCTAAATGCTAATGCTCCGCGGGACGAGCTAGCTGCTGCGCGAGGCTAACAGTGCTAGCATCCACGTGCTAATATTCCACAAAAAAAATGGCATGTAAAAGAATCCGATTCTGGATGGTTCTAAAAATATGCCTCTAAATGTTGTGTAAATGACCTGATTACTGGGTGGATGTTTAGAAAGAGCCGTTTTCACACAGTTCTGTTGTTCTGCCAACGAGTCACCCGCCGACCATCGCTGCATCATCCTCTCACACACACGAGAAAAATGGTATACAAGTCTATGAGAAAATGAATCTTCTTCAACACGGCGTGACGTTGAGTTTGTTAATCGTGGACGTGTTTGGAGTGAAATAAACAATAAGCTGCATGGTTATTTACAAGCTGCTTTCGCTTCATGAAAGTTTTAACTAGTTTTGATTAGCTCCCTGCTCGCATGTAACAATTAATCGCCATCGTTATTTGCGGATAAGAGCATGAAAAAGAAGTCCTCCTTGGCTGTAACACTTCAGATGGAAGTGAACTGGGAGGGGGAGGTGGGGGGGGGGGGGGGGGGGGGGTGTTATCGAGAGGATCTTCAGAGCTCTCCAATGTTCCACTCGTTGTTGTCTGTTTACTCCTTTCCCCACTTGACTTCCAGCGAGGCGTTCGCCCCGCTCGTATTTCACACCGCAGCCCCCCCCCCCCCCCCCGGCGGCGCTGCTGCTGCTGCTGTTGTCGTCGGCCGTTAATTCCAACGCCGCGGCCCCGTCTGTCATCCCGTCAACTCGTTCCCATGGCGACCAGTTTGAAAAGCGGCGGCCAATTAAGCCGGCACTCTCGAAACACACGCCGAACAAACTGAAGAAGAAAAAAAAAGGTGTGATTTGTGCGAGGGGCTAATAGTCGGGGTGGTTAAAGTGCCGTGGGGGCCACATTGTTGCATTTGTGTTGGTTTATAGTGCGCTCTGACCCTATTCAATGCTTTGTATTGATGTTTGTCCACATGTCCTGCTGAATGGGACAAGGGGCTACAAAAAAAAAAAGGAGGACTAGGCAACACGGAGCCGTAAAATCCCGGGGGCTGACTCGAGGCCTTTGAATAGATGGACGCCAGGGTTGAGAGGGAGGGAGGGGGGTGTGTGTGGGGGGGGGGACAGTGCCAGACTGATTGGGATGCTGATTTGTGGCCAAGTGCAAAGCCAAAAAGGCCGAACGCCGCGCTGCTCCGCCGGTTACCGAGACCCTCTCTTTGTGTGCGCGTGTTTGTGTGTGCGCGTGCACGTGTGCACGTGCGCGTAGGTGACACGTCCCCTCAGGAATGTGGTTCTCTTCCTCTGGCCGTTACCTTCAATTTCCCCTCCGGTCGCTGACTTCACTCGCGCAGCCGAGAAAGCTGTCGCTTGAGGAATCTGGAAAACACCAGCGGGGAATGAGAGGAATTTCTGCTTCTTTTTTTTTGCTTTCCTTTAACCCCCCCCCCCCCCCTCCTCCTCCTCCTCCTCCTCTCCCCTCCCGCCCTCCTCACCCCTTGCTCTCTTTGCATTGGACGCCTCTGCGCGGCCTGGGCTCTTGGAGTCTGCTCTTGTTTCTGAATGCGGCCCAACAATAACAACCTCACATAAACAATGGGGCTTGTTGATTAGGGGGGCGTGGAGGGGGGAGGTGGGGGGGGGGGGGAGTTGCGAAGGAGAGCGGCCGCCGCTGGCCCCCGCGCAGCCCGGCCTTTCGCTGGCAGCGGGCCTCACGAGCGGTCCCGAATGTCTAAAAGTACAGGGCCGCTTACGTTTGTTTCTTAAAGGAGGACTTTGATGGCCCAAATTCTGAAAAAAAGGGGATGCTGGTGAATGTCAGGAAACCACAAAAGTACAAGGAGAGAAGGAAAAAAAAAAGAAAAAAAGGTATATAGTTTGGTATTCTGTGAGCTTGCAGCACCCATGGAGTCTCGTACAGGGAGTCTGGATCACAGCGAGTTGGGTTTTTTAAAACAGCTCGGGTCACGTGTCGATGGAGAGGAAGGCAGAAGTTGGACCCTGCGTCCGTGACAGCGGAATGATGATACGGAGTGACGTGTCCTCACAAACTTTGTCACTGCACATTGTCCCTCTTCTGCAGAACCGTTTGTGAACTAAAATCAAAATCAAATGTCAAAAGACATTCTGGAGAAAGGGGACCGGTAAACAAACCGCTTTATTTGATCAGGATTTCCACAGGCTTGCATACCAGTGCGGAGCTGCTAAAACATCCAAGACGCACAAAAGCAGAACATTGCACAGCTCGGTGCAACAGGAAGGAAAGGAGCGCCCCCTGGGGGACAAAGAGGGGAGCTAAGAGAAATGAGCTGTGGCGGAAGTCATCGCAATAGAATAACCATTAACGCAAAACTTGCTTTAGTCAGAAGAGTTTTAAACTTTATTCGTTAGGACTTAAAAGGGACTCACACACACGCCAAAGCTCATTCCGAGGAGCATTCACTCACGCGCACACCAAGCACTCATCAGCCACAGTCGCTCTCTGCTGGAAGCCTTTCATCGGGACGCATCGGGTCGCTGGGTTTAGGGAAGGGTCAGCCGTCACTGGTTGTCATTTGTCTGAAGGCTTGAAGGGATCCGACCATATCTTTACACCTTTAGATGAAGAAAAACAAACAAACGAATATAGCAAAGATATCAAAGCTTTTATCTTAATAATCAGAACATGTGTTTTTGTCGTGGATCGATCAACAGATGTGCATGAGAAGTGATCCTACAACATCGTGGGTCTACACGACCCCCGTGGGGTAAACGGGGTTGTATGTAATACCTGATGTGTAGGCATGTGGATCTACTACGTGACCTTACCTACGGGCTGAACGTCTGCCTGGTTCACTGCTCTCCGGTTTATCTTCTGAACGTCTCCTGGCGGAGACAGAACGGTGCGTCACGTCACGAAGAAGCGCTTCCCTTCAGCTCTATTTTTTCGAGTGTATCTCCTGACTGCTCCAGACTAAAAAGACCAAACGCGATTGCGGTGACAGCTAGTGACTGTTCAGCAGAATGAAAGTGCAAACAAAAACAGGTTAGCTAACAAACCAGCTAGCTTAACCAGACTAAACTAGCTTATTTTAGCGGTGGATAAACAATCGATTAGCTTTATTGTTACGCTAACTGTAAATAATCAGCGTGGTACTTTAAGTATTTGTATGACACGGCCTCTTAACATACCACATTGGTAAACTGTCTGGTTGTTGTACGTTAACTGTATATATACGTTTTTCTTTAGCCACTTACTGTACTCTTCGTTGTGCGTGAGCGGGTAGAAAAATATGGGGTAAAAAGCCGCGGCAATAGCCGTTACAAAGCCTCCAAATACCAACGCTATTCTCTGATTTTGCGTCATTTTAATGTTGCATTTGGTGAAACGCCTTCACCTCCAAGTGAACGCAGTGTTTATTATTATTACTTCCGGTGTAAAGGTCCCCGAAAACCAAGAGAAAAAGCGGCCTCGAGCTAGTTTGGTTCTTCTGGGCTTCCGTAGCCAAGTGAGTCACGTGCTGCGTCACAACAACAATACGGAAGTCCGGGTTAAAGATTTAAGGGATGAGCAGGGTTTTCTTTCTCTACCGGCTGAAAAGATGAGAAATTTCGCCGTTGTTTTGTTTTTTCTCTGTCGCTGTTGCACAGCGGGACAAAAGGAGCCGATTCAAACGTTTGTGATCCCTCACAGTCACATGGATGTCGGCTGGGTGTACACAATTCAGGCAAGTTTCTGTCACCGAATCCTTCAATTTGACCCGCACATAGTGTGCAGCCCCCCTGTTTACCATTCTCCTTTAACCGAAATTTTGCGCATGAATGCGTGTGTTTTTAACCTCTCATATCATGTGTGATTGTGTATTTTTCCACAGGAGAGCATGCACGCCTATGCAGCCAACGTGTACACCAGTGTGACCGAGGAGCTGTCAAAGGCCGCAGGCCGCAGGTTCATCGCTGTGGAGCAGGAGTTCTTTCGACTGTGGTGGGATACCGTGGCCACAGGCGCTCACAAGAAACAAGTAGGGCCACGCGCGCGGCGTGAAATAGTGTGAGAATGAAAAATGTTTGGTTGGACCTTTCTAGTACGCAATACTTAACATTTGATTGGCTTTCTCGGCTTCTGTAGGTACGACGGCACGTGAAAGAGGGTCGGCTTGAGTTCGTCCTCGGGGGCCAAGTGATTCACGACGAGGCTGTGACCGACCTCGACGACCAGATCCTGCAAATGGCAGGTGGGTGCGCTGCGTTTCCTGCGCCTGGAAAACGTCAGCCCGACGGGAAGAGAGAACCCGTAAGCAAGCCCTTTGTCTCCCTGCGCCGCCTCAGAGGGACACGGTTTCCTCTACGAGACGTTCGGGGTGCGCCCTCGGTTCTCCTGGCACGTGGATCCATTCGGAGCCTCTGCGACCACGCCGGTCCTCTTCGCCCTGGCCGGGTTCAACGCCCACCTCGTCTCCCGCATCGACTACGACCGCAAAGACGCCATGCAGAGAGACAAGGTACGGGCATGCAAGCCATTTGGCGTTGGGAAGCCGACTGCATCATGATCCTAAAATAGTCACAGCCTGTTGTTGGTCGGTTGTCCAGAGACTTCAGTTTGTATGGAGAGGTTCTCCCTCTCTGAAAGAGAAGCAGCAGATCTTCACTCACACGATGGACCAGTTCAGCTACTGCACCCCATCTCACCTGCCGTTCTCCAACAGGTAGCCCGCGCTTCGTCTCTTCCTCGGTGACGTAATAATCGCAATAATCTTGTGTCATCAAATAGATGTAATCTCGCTTATGTCTTAGCTCTGGATTCTACTGGAATGGAGTTGCCTTGTTCCCCGATCCCCCTAAAGACGGAGTTTACCCCAACATGAGCCTCCCCGTCACCGAGGAGACGGTGCGCGCGTACGCCAAGACGATGGTGGAGAACATCAAGCTGAGGGCGGCTTGGTTTAGGACGAACCATGTGCTTTGGCCATGGGTGACTATATATATGTGGACTTTTTTCTTTTTTCTTTTTTATATTACAATTTTAAGTATCCGATGAGTAACTAGAAAATCTCGTGTTTCAGGGCTGCGACAAACAGTTCTACAACTCCTCCGTCCAGTTCAACAACATGGATCCTCTGATGAAGTACATTAACCAGAACAGCAAAGATTTGGGCGTGACAGTCCAGTACGCCACTCTCGGCGAATACTTCCAGGCCATCTACCAATCGGATGTAGTCTGGGAGCCCCGTGGGAGTGAAGATTTCTTACCATATTCCACTGGTGAGAATCTAAGGCCTAAAATATAATACAAAGCAGCGTTTTCCTTTAATGATTCTCCTGGACTGGGCTTGTTTCCCAGAGCCGCACCAGGCCTGGACGGGGTTCTACGCCTCCAGAAATGTTCTGAAAGGAGCGGCACGCCAGGCCAGCTCGCGGCTGCACGCGGCCGAGTCGCTCTTCGCCCGCTACCGAGTCGGCTCCCCCGACGGACCCGTCCCGAAAGACTGGGCGCTGGGAAGGCTGAGGGCGCTTCGCTGGGCCGTCTCAGAGGAAAGTATTGACCTCCTCATCATGTCTTGTCTGTGGTCAAATACGTGACAGCTAAGCGGCTTGGGATCCCTCATTCAAATTTAGTTTGACTTTAACAGAACGTGTGTGTATGTGTGTGTGTGTGTGTGTGTGTGTGTGTTTTAGGTCCAGCACCACGACGGCATCACCGGCACCGAGTCTCCAAAGGTGGCCGACATGTACCTGCAGCATCTGGCGCAGGCCGCGGCTGGAGTGGATGAGCTTCTGGCTGCGCTCGTGCTGCTGCCGCCGCACAACCTCGAATTACCCAGCGTCCCCGGCGCCCGCCGCCGCGGCGAAGGTGTGAACATTTTGCAGGGGGGGGGGGGGGAGGGGGGGCGTTTGCATCCCTAAGTCCTGACATCCCTCTCACGCCAGGTGTTCGCCAGCCCCTGGAGCAGCATGTCATCATTTACAACCCGTTGGCGTGGAACGCCACCGCCGTGGTCAACGTCACCGTATCCTTCCCCGCCGCAGCCGTCTTCGATAATGAGGGGAAACCAGTGCTGGCGCAGGTTGTTTATTTCTTTTCTTTCTTTTTAAAGGAAAAACTGAGGCATGGTTTGAATGTTGTTTAAACAACTTAAAGCCAAACGGTGGTCACGGGGGAAAACGATAAATCGTAGCATCGAGGTGAAAGGGAGAGATGGGCGCAATGCCACACACGCCGGTAACACACGTCTGTAACACGTCACAGATCCAGAGGTCGGCACAGTCCAATGTGACCTACGACCTTTTCATCGTGGCGGAACTTGGAGGCCTTCAGCATCGGAGATACCTGATCAAGTTCTCCGAGCAGAAATGCTCCGGGGGGGAGTGCGACTGGACTCACGAAGCGGAAGGCGTTGCATTTGAGCGACTCAACGCCCGGGAGCGGCGGAGAACCGGGAGGAGGCTCCTGCCCGTGATGAACGAGTGCTACGAGCTGATGTTTGACCAGGACACAAACCTACTGCACAGCATCACTCATCTGTAAGAATCCGCTCCTACGGATGTGCTTTAGTCATTTCTCTCCACACACAGGGATGAGTCCATCCTTTTACAGATAAGGATTAGCAATGCGATGCTACTTATTGAAGCAAAAATCAAATCGGACAGTAAATAGAATGCGGATCATCAGCGTCGTAGTGTCAAAGCAGCGCGCTTTTACCTCCCGTGTCCTCCCCGGCAGTCAAGACAAACGGCGAGTCAGGGTGACTCAGGATTTCTGGGTGTACCACGCAAACGGAGACGTCCACGCGGGGCCCATCTCGGACAACTACGTCTTCAGCGCCAACGGTTCGGCCGCGCGGGCGTACGCCGCCGTGGAGATGGAGATCATCCCCGGGAGGGTCGTGACCGAGATCAGGCAGCGCTTCTATCGGTGGGTACCCCTAACCCCCGCTGTAGGGCAGCAACATGAATCCTAATTTGACCCCCCCCCCCCCCCCCCCCCCCCCAACCCCCCCCCACCCCCTCTCTCTCTCGCGTTTCGATCCGCCGCATCTCCCAGAGAGGAAGGAGACCAGGACTACACCTACTCCATCACCACCCGCGTCCCAGAATGCTTCGGGACGAGGCGGCCGTGTCACCGGCTGGAGCAGAGCTGTTCGCTGGGCCCCCTCCCCCTCAACGCGGAGGTGGTGCTCCGGACCAGCTCCTCCCTGAGGAGCAACCGGACCCTGTACGCGGACGCCAACGGCTACCAGATGATGAAGAGGACACACAGGAAGTTCACTAATAACACTCTAGCAAGGGTACGTACCGGGAAAAAAAGAATAGAAAATCTATAATAGCGGTGGTTAACTTTATGTGGATGAACTAATGTGCATGTGGTCAGAACTACTTCCCCATGGTGCGGGCCGCCTACATCCAGGACGACCTCAGCAGACTGGCGCTGTTCAGCGACCGAGCCCACGGCGTTTCCTGCCTGGCCGACGGACAACTCGAGGTACTCCTTTAAAAAAAAAAAAAAAAAAATCTATTTAAAAAGCACATATTTCTCACCCAGTGTCTCCCCCCCCATTAACGTCAGGTCATGCTCCACCGCCGTCTCCGGAACAACTTGCCCTGGAACCTCGGCTACAACCTGACGCTCGACGACAGCTCGGCGGCGACGCCCACCCTGTGGATGACACTGGGCTCCACCGGAGTGGCCCCCCAGCTCGGCCAGAGGGACGCCGTGGAGGTGCAGCACAGACCCGTCGTCGTGCCCATCGACCGGCCCGGTGAGCGCAGAGTTTTTTTATTTATTTTTTTGTTCGGCCTAAAAAGCTCTATTGGATTTTGGGTTGGGTTTTTTTGAGCAGTTTTCTCCCTCATGCACACTCGTAGAGAGCTCCTGGCAGGAGAAGGAAGCCAGAGGAGGTGCTCCTCAGGCGCGTTCGGTGGTCCTGCCGCCCAACCTCCACCTGCTCAGCCTCAGCGTCCCCGGATGGAACTACAGCTCCGATCATGACGCTCACCTGAGACACGTAAACTCAGGCGAGTATTGGGGGTGGGGTTTGGAGGTCCTCTCTGATTGGTCTCAATCTGATAGACATTTGTTTGACTCTGGGATTCAATTCTGTAAAAGTGTATTTATTGATTCATTTATTTTTGCGTACATCTAGGTGAGGATTTGCCCTCGGAGCCGGACTACGATCGGGTCCTGCTGAGGATCATGCACCTCTTTGAGGAGGGAGAAGACCCTGAGCTTTCCAAGCCAGTCGCCATAAACCTGAAGGTGCAACAAAAGAGACTTTCTCTCTCCTATTAATGTTTATTATTAATTTTCCTCATATAAAGATTCCATTAGAATCGTAGTCAAAGGTTATGTTCTGTGTGGGCAGGATGCTCTGCAGGGCATAGGGGAAGTCAAAAAGCTGGAGGAGCGTTCTCTTACAGGAACCTGGGACATCAGCCGCCTGCAGAGGTGGAAGTGGAAGACGGCGGACGACTTGAAAACCAGTGAGGGCGACTTTCGCGTGCGGATTTCATGACGCGTGTGTTTGCACTTGCCTTCACGTTGCTCGTCGTTTGTGTCTTCTGCCTCTCAGACTCCGAAAGCTGCCGCCGTGGCGGAGAGGAGGCGTTCACCGTGACCATCTGCGCCAAAGAGATCAGGACCTTCTTCGTCCACTTTGCCTCCGGGAACTTTTAGGCTTAAACCGTCTTCTGTGAAGACCGCAAATAGTTTGTTGTTACAAATGTGATCTTTTGCTACACTTTTAATTAATATTACTTTTTGCACATTGTGTTCATTTGTTGCAAGGCACTGATGCACTGAATAAAGTGATGCTTTTTTTTTCTCCATATTTGTTCAAATGTATGACTATCACTGGCCAACGATCAACACGGTAAAGTCCCTCTGATATGGGCAATTTACAAATTGTAGATGAAAAATGTATACTTGGTGTATAAAGGAATAAATACTACACAGAATCAACTGTCTATAATTTTCGAGGACATATTTTCAACTGAATAAATAAACCCTTAATAGATTTGCTTGGAATAAAAATAACCCTCTTATGTTTAGAATGCATCTGAAATGATTAGTATCTAGTAGTTTGCCTCAAAATTTGAGACACATGTAAACAAATCATACTTATTTTACCAAGACAACTAAGTCCAACATTTGAATCTGGGGCCAAAAACTATGACTACTTTCATCTTCATCTTGTAGTGCTCCAACATGGCCACTAGAGGCCTCTCATCCTCAACACCGAGCTGGAAGCCAACACCCGTCTTGTGTGTCCACACACACACACACACAAACAGACACACACAACCCGCAGATAACAAGGCATCCCTGCATCAACTAACCGGAGGAAAGGCTCCTGGCAAACGACGCGTTAGGCGTTAGGACACAAGGCGCCATGCTGAGGCCTGCGGAGGAGACGACATTCGGTACAAGATGAGCAGCGGCAGCGTGAGTGCGGTTTCCTCCATAATGTGTGTGTGTGTGTTTTTTTTTATCAGCTGTGTGTCGGGGGACGGGACGCGGGGGTGGGTGGGGGGGGGGGGGGGGGGGGTTGTATGTTGGACCACATATTTAAACCGAGTTGGCCTGATGCATTGGATTAAAACGTCCTTTTTCTTTATTTATCTCGCTAATGTCGCTAACGTGCATCGCTCGAGCGGACGCCGAATGCTGCTCGGGGGGGGGGGGGGGGGTTGCTAGGATACTAGACCGAGTGACGGGAGGGGAGGGGGGGGGGGACTGATGGGAGGATGAAGCCTTCATCCTCTGTGACTGGTGTGTGTGTGTGTCAACAGAAACGAGAGAGGGAGCAGAGGAGGAAGCTGCAGCACTTCCTGGGCGACCTGGCTCTACTGGGGTCGCTGCAGGTCAGTGGACCGATGAATAAATAATAAATGAATAAATATATATATATATATATATATATATATATATATATATATATATACATGTGTTAAATGTTTCTTTATGTGAACTTTTTCTGCTCGCAGGGCTTTAAATACTTCCAGCCTTGGCTGAGAGGGAAAGAGGAGCTGCTGCTGACCGTTGTTAACGAAGATCTGGTTAGTAAAAGGGACGACAGAAACGTGTCATTTGCACTTCGTATTTATCATCATCATCATCATCAGAGGCCCCTCCCCCCACCCTACCCGTCCTGCAGGGTTGGCGCTCCCCGGGCTTTGTGGTCTCCAGGGCCTCCCCCTACTCCTCCACCAGCAGCAGCAGCAGCTGCAACAGCAGCGACGTCTCCCCCAGCAGCAGCTCCCCCAGCCTGGACAGCCACAGCAGCTCCCCCCTGCCCGGGGAGCCTCGGGGCCCCCCAGGCCCCCCGGGGCCGCCGTCACAGTCACAGTCACACACCAAGGCGCAGCCACACACTGTCAGGTGATTTTACACAGTTATTCTAAAGGCTCGGAAATCAAGCGGAATGGGTTCTCGCCACAATTTCACTGATTGAGTCATTGTCAAAAAAAAACATGTGATGGAGCAGAAAGACTCTGATTACATCCTGAAACCAGGAGGTGGATCACGGTTCCTCAAATGTGGAGGGTTTGCTGATTCGTTCTCTCTCTTCTCTGTCCTCAGGGAGGCCAGCGGCGAGGAGCATCTCCTCCCAGCCTCCCCCAGTGAGAGAGAGATAGCGGTGCCTGTGAGTGCTTCAGCCCCCCCCCCCTCTCCGCCATAATACAAAAACACACAGGAAGAATGTCTTGTTTGTAAACTTTTTTTTTTTTATATAGTGAAGTAATCCAAAAAACAACTGTTTAATAGATTAATACAGATCACTCTTTGGAATATTGATCAGTGCAAAAGGTACCATTCAGATTCTAGATGTTTAGTGCAGAGTATAATCCGATCCCGAGTCATGACGTAAGGCTTTGACCGCCCAGCAGGAGGTGAACTGCACCCTGTTCTTGCTGGCCGGGTACGTCCGCTACGGGCGCCCCTACGCCTGGATCCGCTCCAACCACGAGCGCCTGGTCGACATCGGAGGCACCGATTCGCTGGTCAAGGACACGCCCATGAAGCTCAGGTCCATCGCGGACTGGCAGAGGCGGGGTACGGAAAACGGGCGCGAGCCGTCCAATTAACGACGAGCTGAACGGGACCCTTTTTTTTTTTGGATAAAAATGTTGTTTTTTTTCTAAATGCATTTCTTGTCACCCCCCCACACCCCCCCCCCACACACCTTCCAGGTATTCGCGCGTGGGACGTCGTCAGCGAGCTGGTGTGTCTGTGCACCGTGCCCTCGCCCTCCAACCCCTTCGCCCTGGACGCGCGCTACATCCAAGGCCTTCCCCTGCGCGAGCGCTTCCTCGTGACCGGCGCCCTGCTGAGCTTCCTGGAGATGTACGTGGTGCACGGAGACCGGGACGAGTTGCACTACGACAAAGGTGATGCTGATGGTGATACTACACCAGCAGGTGATGCTGTTAAGCCACATAGCAACGGTTTTTTGTTGTTTTATTTCTCCTTTCAGTGGTGGAGGAGGTGAAGCCTCTGAGGCGTCTGCACGTCCGCTCCCTGCTGGAGTTCCAGCGGCAGAGGCAGAGCTCATCTGCCGAGGAGACATCATCTGTGCACTTTCACTGACTTGTAGAAAAATAATGATAAATAAAAAAATTTAAAAAGTGTTTGTACACACTGAACCAACCGGTTTCTCGGGAGAACACGCGTGTATCTGCAAGTGGGGGAAGAGTCGGTGAAACGCGAAAACACAGGAGCCTGGGAAATGAGTCCTGTGACGGATACTAAACCTCCCAGGACCTCTCTGAACGGATGACCGGTCACCCCCTAAAAAGCAGCCTCAGGCCAAATATAACTTCTTAAAAATAAAAGTTGAGCCAAATGGAATAATTTGTCATCAGCGTGGAGGCATTAAAATATTTGTCTTCTTGAGAGTCACAGCAGCACAAAAACATGCACAGACAGAAATGTTGTGTAAAAACATTTAATATTCAACAAAATACACATTTTAAATATGTAATAGGACATAAAAACGGCACACCGATAAAATTACACCTTAAAAAAAGCAGGCTGTGCCATTTGTAACTGGAAAGATACATCACAGAGTACAAAATGTTAAAATTAACGGATAAAAACCTTGTGGCACGTCAGTCAAAAAGTTATTTTCTGTTAAAAAATGTAATAAAAAAAAAAATACATGAGCTTAGTTTGGGCCTCAATAACAGTGAACAGAAGCCTCGGGCTGCACCACTGGTCCTAAAGTCTGTCATCGGTAAACCTGCGAGACAGACGGCACCACCACGAGGGTGCGTTTGATACCGATAACCCGGGGGGGGGGGTCTTTAAAAGTAGTCGGGGCCCGGCCTTTAACGTGCGGCGAGGCGCATTGTAGCACCATCTGATGATGCAAAGTCATGGTTGGATGGCTCGACGCCTCCGATTGGAATGCAGGTGCATTGCCTGGCATTCCACAGCGGGGACGCAGCGTTCCCAGTGTGCGGGGACACAAACACGCAAGTCATGGCTGAGAAACGCAATCAATGCATCGCTGTGGACAGTTAAGATCTGTTTTGGGTTTTTTTTTTTTGGTTGCTACTTTGGTGTGTGAAGGGAGATTTGTCTTTTTCTTTACTATAAAAAGATATACAACTGATTTTTTCTGTCCAAACTGTCCAGATGTCAAATGTCCAAATATAAAATTAGGGAAACACATGAGCGCCAATGGGTTAAAAAAAAAAAAAAAAATTAAAAATAAGGAAATAATCATGACCGGTCACAGATTTATAAATAAAACAATCAGCTCTAAACTGTTGTGTGTTTTTTTTTCTCCAGTTTTTTGGTTTGTCACCTGCGGAACGTTTCTGGCCAACAGCTCCTTGTCCTAATAAGTCTCTTTCCAACCGAGAGTCTAAACAGTCTCTCTCCAACGTGGCGAATGTCTCCAGTGGACCGAAAAGGAGGAGAGCCACGGAAATGAACCAGTCCCAAGTCCTCACGTGGCAAAAGGCAGCAGGCGACAGCGTTGTCTTCTTCAGCCGTCACCGCTTGTGCAAAAAATAAATAAAAATAATCATCCCATCCCACTTGTCCTTCATTTCAGGCCTGTGGTTCAGCTCCAGCTGTCGGAGGCGGACCCCCTCCTGGTGATGGCTTTGAGGGGGCTGCGGGACGCAGAGGAGACCCTCTTGTTCCAGCGAACTGGAGGGACGAGAAGAAAGAGACACATTGGGCGATGAGTCAGTGGCGAACGCCGGCGTTTAAATGTTAGCTGTGAACATCCGACCCGCCGGCACTAGTTCTTCTTCTTCTTCTTCAAAAAAAAAAGGTAGCTAGCGTAAAAAAGAACAGCCAACCACAGTTGGTGGTGTTCACATGATGACTCCACGTCAAGCTATTGATCAAATGACTAAAAAGTATTCTCTTAAAGTGGATATATTCACCTTTTCCCAGACTGCCAGGCAGCGTGGAGCTCTTGGCGAGGGCGGGGGGGTTCGTCGTCGTCGTGGGTTTCGTCTTACTCTTCGCCTTCGTCGTCGTCGTCGTCGTCTCCTTCGCCGCCGCCGCCCATTTCCATTTCCCCTTCCCCTTGGCCTTGGCCTCGGCGGGCTGCAGCGTGGCCGAGCCGCCCGTCTGCAGGTCGCTGAGCGCCCGCTGGAAGGAGAGCGCCAGGCACGCCGTCATGTCCCGCGCCCGCTCCGCCCGGCTGCACCAGAACACGCGGCACTGCAGCTGCTGGCCCTGGTGCTTGCAGATGTACAGGAAGACGTTGGGCCGGGCCGAGTCGGCGGCGCAGTACGCGATGTCCTGCAGGTACGTCTTGGTGAGCTGGCGGCCCGTGCTCAGCTCCTTGACCTCGACGTAGCGCGGCCGCACCACCAGGGCGTGGTCTTTGCCCAGGCTCTTGCCGCCGCCGCCGCCGCCGCCGTCCAGCAGGCGGCCGATGGCGTCCTGGGCCTGCTCCCGGTCCAGGGAGAAGATCTTCTCCGTGCCCAGGTAGTGGACCTTGAAGAGGGGGTCGCCGTGGGACAGCGACTCGGTGCGGTCGCGGCGAAAGCGGCGCCGCAGCGCGGCGGGGGAGTTCTTCAGGGTCTGCATGAGGTGGAACGCGCCGAGCGACATGCCGCGCTTCGGGCTCGGCTCGGGGGGGGTCTGGGCCTCACCGCTTCCTTCTGCCGAGGTGCAGCCGCTGGTTTTATCTGAAGGAGACGCAGAACGATTGAGCGTGACACACACAAAAAAACAAAAAAACAAAGTGCAGTCAGCACAACATGTGTCCCGCCAAACAGGATCAGTGACCTCCGGGGGAGGGAGAAACAGTCCGTGCAGCCATTAAATCATTTACCGCCGGGTTGGGCTTTTGTCTCCACCGACAACCCGACGAGCCGCAAAGACGGCGCTATTAAAACTAATCACAGGTGCACACTTTAGACTCGACCCAATTACAGGCGCCGTTACCATCGCACGTGTTATGCAACGTTCCACATCTGGCCCCCCCCATTGTCTCCCATCCTATGAAGCTGTGCGTTTTCTCCATTGTGACCGACTTTATTTTTTAACCGCCCCCCCCTTTCTCTTTTCTTGGCCAGTCTTTCAAAAAAGGCCCAGCTCCTCAGAAGTGAGCTGCAAAGAGAAACCACCGACTGTTCTGGGGTGGCGACCATTGTTAGTCGAACCCCCCCCCCCCTCCCGGGGGCAGGAAACAGCTTTGCACCCCCTCCAGAAAAATATTTCTCCTACAAACAATGGCATGTTTCTGCGAGTGTGTCACAGCACAAAAGGAGATACAAGTTGACCGAGACCTGTGGCATGCACATGTGCAGTTACACAACTGTCAAAACACACACACACATCAAACCAAGGCCACTGTACATTACTGATGTTCTCACTCACTGGACACATGAGCTCATTAACGAAACAATCAAACTCTACATCCGGGTACGGGGTCACGAAGTAACTTCAGTTATCTTTCACGTGCAATAGAGTTGCGGAGTCCATCGTGTAGCACACACACGAGTATTTCTGCTTATTTTTAAACTTCAAGCCAAACATTAGGTGGACACATTCATACATTAAACGTAGCATTGGATAAACCATTTTTGGTTAAATAAAAATGTATGAAGCTAGAAACTTTTTTTTTTTTTTTACCTTATGTTCAACGTACGCGTGTGCCGAATTTACTAACGAAGACCCAGAGGTTAGACTTTAATTTAAAACTTTCAGCGTGTCTCTCGGCGAACGACTTTCCACACAAAAAAAACCCCCACTTCATTATTTCAAACAATGATTCAATCTTTATAGCTCAAAACGCGCCGTTCAAATCGTACTTTGTACTTTTCAAAAAAAGGCGTCTTACCTGGCGACAGTCTCATGCAAACGCCGTCCTCGTGCGTCTCAGGTGAACGGGCGGAGTTTCCGGGGGGGGGGCTGTCTTTGAACGCACCGCTCAGGTGGAGGTCCGCGCGTGGGGGGGGGGAAGGAGAAGCGATCAAAGGAGCCGTCGGTGGGCGCGAGCTTCGAGCCGTTCGGTTGACGGAGGCGGTTTTATGTGCGGACTGAACCGTGCTCTCCCTTCCCTCTGCCTTGTGCTCTTCTTGTTCCCTCCCCCCTTTTTCTGTCCCTCCCCCTTTTCTCTCTCGACCTGTGCGCCTTTCAGAGAGATTTACGCCACAGCTCTTTTATTTACATAATCACACGTCCCCCCCTTTATCACAGTTCAATGTGACATGAAGAGGGTTTAGGATTGTTTCAGTCAACACATCCCTCACCGAGTGACATTATTATAAACCATACTATAAAGTTTTAGTTTCGGGGTGGGGGGGGGGGGGTCAATCAATCTGTTCATGATTTAAAAGAGTAGCCTATTTGTTGAACAGATCCCAACAAATGATAGCACTTAAATTGTACCTATAATGGCACTTTTCTATAACATGTTTTGAAACTGCTTATTTGATGAAAAATGTACTTTCTTGTTACTTGTTCTTCTGAGTTTGTGTCTCTATGTGGAAATGCACTTATTGTACGTCGCTTTGGATAAAAGCGTCAGCTAAATGACATGTGATGTAATGTAATCCCACTCAGCCATCAATCAATCAAGGGCTTCATCAATAGTTATCATTTCATCACTAATTGAGTGAATTTCAATGGCACACTATGTTGTCTTGCGTGGACTGTGTGGAAAAAACATAAACGGTTCCATGTGTGCATGCGTGTGTGATTCTGCGTGTGTGTGTGTGTGTGTGTGTGTGTGTGTGTGTGTGTGTGTGTGACGCAGGGAAACAGTAGGGCCCCTGTTCCTTCTGGGTTTTTGGCCCGACAACAGTGAAGTTGCGAAAAACGTCACGCGGGCCTCGGTGCCGGCGAGGACACACTGGAGCTATTCTCGGGAGGGGGGCGGGGCGCCGGTGACATAATGGGGCGCCTCAGACGGGGCGACACCCGCCCTGGCCGGACGCGCCTCGCGGCGTGACGAGGCAGGGCGGCGGGGAGCGGGGCTGGGGGGGTGCAGCTGTGGCTTCTGGCAGCCGGGGACGCCGTTGGTTCAATCCCCCCCCCCCATTAAAGCTTTCGCTGTGTCCCCAGTTCGGCTCGGGGTAGGGTAGCGACGGACCACAAGACACTCGAACAGCTATATTGCATCATCTTTAGGGCAAATGTTCCCGCCGGACACCAATGTTCATCAGGTGATACCTGTGTTAATTTGCACCTGTGTTGCTGGCTTTGTTGCTTTTCCTAAAGCAATTAGCATATAAACAGCCATCAATCTCCTCGATGAGCCAACTCAACTTGCCCCATTTCTTTGGGTTCAGGTTCAGTAGGTCGGTGCTCAGACACACCCCGGCTGCTCAGAAAGCTAATTGGCGGCCTCAAAAGGTCTCGGCGGCGACTGAAACCCGGCAAGTTTCTAATCCTCTCGGGGAGGTGCTCACAAGTCACGACGGGGGGGGGGGGGGGGGGGGGGGGAGACAAAAGGCAAATCTACAACACCTCATGATCAAAGACGACGCAGCCGAGCCGCAAAGGAAACGAGGGGATTTGGAGGAACTTTTAGAAGATGGGAGATGGCAATGAGAGGCGCTCGGTGGTGATTAGATTAGCTCTGGATATACAGTAGTTAATGTTATCTGGGTTTGCTCGCCACACTCACGGGGGTCGTGACCTCTGCTCTAGTCGCAGCTATTGCGCGAAGCGGGGCAAAACCGTGACATTTTAAGGAAGTAAATTAAGCTCCGAACCCTCCCGGGTTGAAATGTTTTATGACCAGTTCTCTTTTTCCAAACGGCTGTAAATCACATGTAAACGTGTGGGTCAATGGTGGAGCGCAGTGTTGCGGTTTACTATCACAGGGTCCAATGCAAGCAACAAAAAAAAACCACCCACTAAACAATCCGTCTCCGGCACCATTACAACCAGTGCTCTAAATCCCATGAACCGTATCAATAACATGGCTATTCCCGGAGCTGTCAATCACGTTTTAACCGCTGAATAAAGGTCAAAACAAAACCAAAAATGTTAGCATGCTAACACAACTCAGATGTTAGCGTGTTGACATTAGCATTTAGCTTCATTCATACTGTATATCTTGAATACATATTGCACATATTCATATAAATCCCAGACTATATTTCTCCAATGAAAAGAATATAATAATAGAACATTGTGTTCAATCCGGTAGACTCATTATTGTACCTCATCAAGATTTAATAACTGCATTGCTGTTTAATTGTGGCACGTCTTGTGCTACCTGTCTCATGCTAAGGACACGCTAATCATCCTCATTATCATCAATTAAGTCGTCCACGGTCTCAACATTCCTGTTACACCATCCTGACACCTGGGCATGTAGTCGGAGCAGCTTTTGTGCTTATTCGCCTGCCTGGTAAACACACACCTGGACACCCAGCGGTCCCAGTGGGGCCTCCAGGTGAGTGAGGACGTTTTTAGTGAGGACGTTTGAGTGAGGACGTCGAGATATGACATGAACGCTGGCTGCTAATGGAGTAAAAACACAAACCGGAGGAGTGTGTGAAATGTTCTGTTTTAAGTCTTTTTAACGCCGGCTGAGGTGTCCGTCAAACCAAAGTAAGAATAGGAGAAGTAACACCCCCCCCCCCCCTCCACTCCCCCTGAATGGGGACCATATCTAGTCAAATTCAAGACATCACCCGCTCTGAGGCCACACCTCCCAGAACGAGTACAACAGGCCTTGTGGTTTCACAGAAGGAAAACGGGTACTCAGATGACAAGTGTTGGTGGGGGGCGGGGGGGCGGATGTAGTGAGTAGTGAGGTTTTCCTGTTATTTGTCGATATTCAAAGGAATCAAATCTGAGGAAATGAGCGAAGGGGGGGGGGTCTGCCACATTTGATAAGAATTTAAGCGTCAATTCCCAGTCGCAGTGCGCAACCCTCATGGAGGCTTGATTGACACTTGGAGAACCTGCATGGACTCACACACACGTCCAATTTCTTCCCCCTCAAGTCCAAGCCTTGATGTCTACAGGCGTTCCGATTTCCTCAGGATGTGCTCCTGTGTGTTGGGATGCGCTTTACGTGCCTCTCACAAGCTGCCGCTCCTGTGCCTTTTTGCGGGGTTCCTGATAATAATTTCAAACAAGTACATTCTTTTTCCTTTGGTTTGCTTTTTTTCATCTCCATTACCTTCCGCCCCACAAACTGATCGGCTACTGTTAGCATGCTAAATTAAGGAGCTAAGCAAAGTGGACAACATCCATGCTAAACACCAGAATAATCAACGTAGATGTACTGAGTATGTTAGCATGCTAACATTAGCATTAAGCACAGCTGAGGCCGCACAGGCTTTCGTTGTGTTTCACTGATGCATCAACAACAAACTGTTATTAGACTGGATGTTATTGTGAATAAAAAACGGCTCGCCCGTGTGTTGACCTGCACATGGGCACGACGGCTTGACTTTTTCACAGAAGCACGAAGGAAAACTACTCAAAATGTTTGCAGTGGCAACAGCGTCCGAAGTAATTCTGTATTGTCTGTAAATTTCCGTTAACCCCCCCGTGGTCGCCTGCCCTCGAGGCCCAAACGGGGCAGAGAGTGCATCAGATGCACAGACCCGGGATCACAAAGGGAAGCCTGGAGGGTTTTTTTTTTATCAGTGGTTTAGAAATATATATCATGTCTTTTTTTATTTGAGTTGTGAGAGTAAATGACCCCGCACTTAAAAACACGGATGCGATCTTTACTGGCAATTTACAGAAAGTGAAGTGTGCCTCTTTTTCCGGGAACGTTTCACTGGACACTGCCTTTGGAGCAGCGCCAGGATTTAAAAAAAAACAAAAAAACAACTTCTCTCTTTTCCTTACAGGAAAGCCGGTCGGGCTATTTGTCTCGCCCCGAAAAACGTACCCGAAGGGTTATTGTTTAATGATAAATTACCGCCTTTTCCCACTTGGCCTGAAGTCTCACGGCGAGCGGACCAAGTGAGCGCCTCCTTCGCAGAAATCGCATGACTCAGGTTGAAAAACAGAAAAGGCCAGAAGGCCCCGACGAGCGGCCCTCAGGAGGCCTTATAAGGACCCGTGTGTGGGGGGGGGTGACAGCGCGCTTGCTTTTCTCCCCTCTAGTTATCTTTACAGGAGGGTTGCGTCAGTCAACTGATGAGCTAATTTCCTTGCCTTTTCTCAGCAGGCCCGAGCTAACTGGTCAGGCTTCAAGTGTAACAACACGAGCCAAGGGCGCCAGACAGGAGGAAGTGCTTCGTCTGGAGGGGGGGGGGGGGGGGTGGGAGTTCCTTAAATCACCAGGCTGACTTTGGACTTGTACTGTAATTCTCATAAAAGAACCTTGATTCGCGTGATTCACTAGCTGCCGAGAGACAAACACATTGAAACACATTGAGGAGCATCCCGAAACAGAAGGTATCAAACAAGCGGGCCGGGGGGGGGGCACGACGAAGGCCCCCCCCAATGTGGTGCAACCAGGCCGAATGGCGACTATGCAAACGCTCCCCGGAGAAGCCATTCATTCCAATCTCATTGTTAACCGAGAGGAAAACAGGTTTTTTTCTTAGAACGCATTAAATTGATTTTGCGCCATTGTTCACTAACAAGGGGAACATCTTCGGAAACCCGTACTTCCGAAAGAAAGGGGACACTTCAAAGAAGCGGTAAAAAGGTCACACTTTCGGTTGTTTTACTGGTCCAACTCGTATAATTAAGCTGTGTGCGAGTGGACTAAAAATAGTTTTGGCACCGTGCAGTAAATCATAACCATGCGATTGCAGCGTTTCCTCCGGTGGTCACATGCGTTCCCGGGGTGAGCTATTCGGGATACAGTAGAACACGAGGCCTTGTGCCGCGCTTTGCGTTCGCGTCCACTAATTCGCCGCCGCTAAGATAACTTCGCAGGGGCCCCCTTGTTTTGAAGCGAAACTCCAAAAGTCCCAAAAATGGAATTTAATGGAAGCCGAGGGCGGAGATGTCGGGCCCCGAAATTCCTTCATTGTTTTGACTGTATTTCGACCGGCTCTTACTTTGTCCGCCGCTTCTTCGACTCTTTTATAGAAATTCGTCAATTGCGGCGTTGACTGCCTTGTTGTGGAAATGCTGCGGAGCCCGGGGACCAATCAGAAATCTAGACTAAACAGGAAGAGGAGGCGGCTTCCTGTCCAAACCCTGAAGGGGGGGGGGGGGACACAATTATCACTGAATCTGTCCTTCTCAAAGAGAAAAACAATAGCTCGATCAAAAAAACAAAAACAAAAAAAAAAAATCAAAAGCAGCCGGTGGAAGTATTTGGATGTCACAAAAACTCCGTCATTGACGCTTGATCACAACTTGGCTGCGAAGTTTGCTTCCAAATGCGCCCTCGAACAGTCACACACAGAAGGCCGACACAGGGATCTATTCAGAGGCGTGAATAACCTCAGCGCTGTGTGTAACGAGGGGGGGGGCGGAATGGACGCGGCGGCGGCGCGATTGGGGGGGGGGCATTGAACCGGTTCTTCAAAAGTCACAGTAGCAACAGAACAAAAAAAAAGAGAAAAGGTCATCAACGTTTGAGCAGCTGGTGCAATAAATCCCAGACTTTCGTAGGATGACGTAACCCCGGGGGAGGATGGGGGGGGGGGGGTGATGGCGTCGTTCGCGTCATTTTTTGCGGCCCGCCGAATGTGGGCCTTCACTCTGAAACCGCCTGTGGCTTCTCCTGCGGCGTTCATCAGATGTGAACCCCCCCTCCCTCCCTCCCTCCGCCCCCCCCCCCCCCCCCCCACTCCTCCCACTAGTCCACTGACTAATACAGTGTTTTTACTGCTTCCAGCCACCTGTGAGGCCTGCAGTGCGTCTGTGAAAGCGCTTTCGTTCTCTCTCTCGTGCGCACGTCACCGGCTGGCTGATGCAAAACGGGGGGGGGGGGGGGGGGGCAGAGCTCTGGTTGCTCGTGCTTGCGTCGTATGGAAAGGGGGCCATTAGTCAGCCTTAAAGGGCCCCCGCCGCCGCCCCTGCCGTGGCTATAAATAGCCCTTTAATAGCCACACACACACACACAGGCGGATTTTTCAGGAGAAAGCTGGATACGGGGCATCTGAAGCGGGCCCAGCGAACCCCCCCCCCCCCCCACTTCATTTCCTCCCCACCCTGCGCTCTGCAGAATGCCGTGTTCTGTTTGAAACGCTCGTGAGTGTATTTTTAGCCCCGAAGGCTCGCCGCATTCTTCTATTCATACAGAGATTCATGAACACCCCTGTGTGTGTGTGTGTGTGTGTGTATGCGGGATAAAAGTCAGACCCAAAGCGCTTCTTAATTAGGATTTTTTTCCATTAAACATCAAACTCTGAATCCTTCATCAATTATTAAGGCTCAAGTCAGACTTTGAACATGGCTAAACATCATCGCTGGACTCTTAGGCCGAAGGGCCGAGGCTTTGAGAGGACATGAAACAATACATCTGCATGGGTAGTTCACACTGGAAAAAATAAATAAAATAAAAAACACTGTCCGGGTGGGTCGACTTTGGCTGTTCCCCGACTTCAAAGCTGCATCCTGAGACGAAGACGTGAATGAAAATGCAAATCCTGAAGGTTTTTTTTAGTTATTTATTTATTTTGGGCCTGACCTCAGCTTCTGCCTGCGGAGATGGAAAGTTTAATTTTTTCCCAGGTGCCTCAAGGGTAAAAACAGCTCTCCGCGTAATCACAACATCAACATGAACCAGCACCAGCATGCCACCCCTGTTTGTTTGTGCTGTCAATAGACAAATAAAAAAGGATTTCAGACTCAAAAAGGACCATAAACTGAATCGTGACTTATGTTTAATTAATGTCAAATGTCAAAATTTAGCAGCTGATATCAGAGGATCAGTGAGATATTTTCTGACTCAAAGGGGTGAATGCTTGAGTAAGAAAAAGTCATTTCACGTCATCCATTCCGTATATAACTACGAAATATCGGGTGCTTTTATCCATATTACATCAATAGTCACCCACTTATTTGTGTACTTCGTTGTGAGTGATTCATTAAATCATGCGGCTACTATCCTCCCTTCCTCTCTCGGTTCCTCATCCCAGCGCTCCGGTCGGTGGGGACGCGCCGTCATGTCCCACGAGAAACGTCATAACTCCATGAGGTCGGTGAAATTCACACTTTGATGACATGTCCACAGTGTGCGTCATCACGGGCCGTTTGAACTAAATATAACCTCTGCGGTGTGGAACAAACTAACTAAGTGAAATCCAGCTTGGTTATGATTGTTTCTGGAATTAATAAATAACAATGAAATGTATGTATGATGTTTATGTGTGAAGTTCATCAACAGCTAATTTGCTATAAATGGCATGGGGGGGGGGGGGCTCTGCTGCTTTAATTACGCTCAAGAGCAAGGATTCTTTCCAGAGATATCATGTACAATAGTTGTATTTTGTATGCACTCATATAAATAAATGAAAATGATTAATTTAGCCTACTGAACACAACGTTTTCAAGCTTCTGTACGTTGAAGAGTTGAACTCCAGTCTAATACGTTACTAGGGCCCCCTAGAGGCCACAGTGTGCATTACGCCCCCATTTCTAACGTGTTTTTTTTGTGTTAATTGTAAAGATTATCCAGAGGACAAATCAAAGGGTATTATTCATTTTGGTATGAATGTTCTGTGCAAATTTGATTTGAGCAATGGAGAAAAACCTGATGACGCAACCAGGAAGTCCACCCCCCCCTCCCCTCGCGTCCGGTCGTTGCAGGACCCGGCCCGCGCAGACCGCCAAGGCTGGGCCCTCCCGAGGCTGCCGAGCAAGAAATGAGACACGGCCAAGGAGGCGTCTAAACGCATACCCAGTGCCCTCGCTTCCGGTGGGAGGTTCGCTCTGAGCCGGTGGCATCGTGGGGGTTTTGCGTCGAGGAGCCGGTGACCTCCGCAGTCCTTTCCCCGTCCGGACCGATCCGCCAGCATCTCGACGCCGTCGTACCTTCACACAACATGGACTTCTCGATCCGCGCAGCCAACGTGGAGGACTGCAAGGACGTCGCGCGGATGATCCTGGTGAGCCCCCCTTTTTTTTGTATGTCATTTATTCGCAGCGCGCACGCATGCGCAGTGTGCACTCATGTAATATACTGACACGATCTAAGGACACTTTGTTGATATTTCCGATGTCGGAAGCCCGCTGAGTGACGTAGTGTTCTTCTGCACAGGAGTTGGCCGAATATGAGAAAGTGGCGGACCAGGTGAAAGTCACGCAGAGAGGTAAGGGGGGGGAGAGACACACAGACATATAGCAGGAAGACAGAAACATATGTATATATCTGTAGAAATTCAGTAGATTTAAATGATACAAACGTTGCAGAAGTGTAGTAATGTAACAGGTTATAATAGTAATATAATAGTATGTAACAGTAGTTCTGATCCACATCTATGTGAGGTGAATTCTCTGAATTCCTTTTGTGTGTTTCATGCGCAGACCTGGAGCAGGACGGCTTCTCCAAGAACCCGTTCTTCCACGGGATCGTCGCCGAGGTGTCAGAACAGCTCAAAACCAAAGACGGTGAGGAGGAGGAGGAGGAGGAGGAGGAGGAGCTGTGAGCACCCCGTGATGGTGCTCGAGTGATCCGCGACGTAACAGCAGGCGGTTTTATGGCCCGTCGTGACCTCGCTTTTTGGACTCTGTCCACACCTCTGACATGCAGCGTTTTCTTTTTTTTTTTTACTCCTTCTACGCAATTCTACACTGATCAATCCTTTACTTTGGGCTTGAGTCCCCCCCCCCCCCCCCCCCATGCTTAAAATGGGCTCGACCTGATGGTCGACATGCCTCAAATCGTCCTCCCACGTGTAAAAGCTTTGGTCGTGTCCCCCGTGAGATAATCAGAGGCCTAGCTCTCACTCTCTCACACACACACACACACACACACACACACACACCCCGTGTGGACTGACGTGCACTGGAGTGCCTTTTGAAGCCTGCGACCTGGGTTCGAAAGTCCATTCGCGAGCGTCGTGATCTCTGGTACATTCTGAACGGTTCTTTAGAGGAGCAAGATGTGACGCTGGTTGCTAGGTTACCAGGTTTGTCCGTCTCTGTCGGGCCTCTTTCCCGAAAACTACAGGCGCGAAGTGCAAAGAAACATTTCAATAAGTTGCATCAATTAGTGGTGTATATATATATAAAATGACTACGTTTCAAGTTGGTTCACATGTTTTCTGTTCCTTTTTATCTTCAGGCCACACAAAGATTGGGTACGCACTCTACTTTTACTCCTATAGCTCGTGGTCCGGCAGAGCCGTGTACATGGAGGATTTGTACGTGATGCCGAGTTCAGAGGTACGATGCACTTTGTGGCCAGGAGAAAAAAAAAAAGAAAAAAGAAGCTTTGACATAAAATAAAAATAGCTCTAAAGTGATTCTAAAGTAATTGATCTCTTTTCAGGGAAAGGCATCGGCAAAGCGCTCATGAGCAAGGTGGCTCAGGTGAGTAAAACACCGGGCCCCGATTTGACCTTCGGCCCCCGCAGCGTCGCTTCCCGTCCTCACGCCGCTTCCTTCCTTCCCTCCTTCCTTCCCTCCTTCCCTCCTTCAACCCGCAGCTGGGCCTGGCCGCCGGCTGCAGCCAGCTCAACTTCACCGTCCTGGACTGGAACAAACCGTCCCTGGACTTCTACCTCAGCCAGGGCAGCGTGGACGTCACCGCCAGCATGGGCTACCACTGCATGCGCTGCGAGGGCGAGGCGCTGCAGCACCTGGCCCAGCCGTAGGCCGCCGCCAGGGTGTGTGTGGGGGGGGGGGGGGGGGGGGGGGGGCGGCGGATCAGGTCGCTCAATGCAGGGAAAAGAGCGCCCCCCCCCTCCCCCCCCCCCCGTTCCAAACACGATGACAATCGTTAGGCCGACTTCTCGGATCATTGAAGTAATTGACTGTTTGTTGGGGCTGTCCCCTCCCCCCCCCCTCCTCTGGTTACCCCTTGTTAACACGCTTCCTAAGCTCTCACGCTAGCGCAAAAACAAATATGCAGCTCCCCGTGGGGGAGACTGAACGTGCACTCTTAATCTTCGCACAAAAGTTAACAAAAGCAGGCCTGAAGCTGAAATTGAACCGTCGGATTCTATTAGCTGTGAGCTAGCATTAGCAAACGGGTTATTTTTTATACTGCATATTAGAATATATTCATGCACAAAATCAACACAAGTTCCTTTCATGTGGTGTTGTCGTGTTATTACGTAGTGTGTGTATATATATATGATGTATTTTAAAAAATACATCCGAAGTATCGGTCTTCCGCAGCTTGTTGCACGCAGCCATGTACCTGCTGTGCCTTTTTTTCGGAGTCAAGGCGGCAGTTTTAAGTATTGGAATGGGGGGGGCCGTCCACGCGCAATACGTCTTAATAGTACTACCGAGGCACTGAAATCCGTGTTTTGTGTCCTCGCGTCTCGTGACATGTTTTTGACCCGTTTGATCAGATGAGTCTTAACACAATAATCATCTAAAAAAAAATGACACTTTTTCTTTTTTCTTTGCACAAAATTCCACAACAACCTTATGCATCACAAAGCCAAGAGGAACTATACATTTCATGGTATGACTGGTCAGAGAGAGTGATTTTTTTTTTTTTTTTTTTGCTGTGTCATCCCCTTAAATTTACTACAAACTTTGGCAACAGCACCGAAGAGTCCCCTCTCCCCCCCTCGTCGACCCGAGTGCCGTGAAGCTGTCGTGATGCACAATGTGCAACCATTTGCACCGTTTCCTTCCCTTTATCTGCTCCGCGGGCTACCTTTGTGCTCTAAATGATGATGTGCAGGTAAAGGATTGCAGGAAGACAATTGTGGAAACTCAATGCAACGCAACCCCTCTGGAGCCGTTTCAAAGAAAGAAGCCTGAAATCCTGAGATAAATGATCCATCTGGTGGAATTTAGGCAAATCAAAGTCTTGGACCGGGCTCAGTCTGTGTCTTTGAACCTGGCCTGCTGAAATGAAAAAGGGAGCATAATTCAGGCCTGCATTTCTGTTTCATATCCAGTCCAATTTAAAATAAATAAATAGAGTGCTTTCTGTATCATTTCCAGCAATTTAATGAAAAACAGACTCGAGTTTTGGGTTATATTTAGTTGTTTCTTTTCCATCACTCTAAACAAGTAATAACCACGGACTCTTCTCCGTCGCTTGTGTATTTTGCATTTTTCATTTGATACTTTGTTTACAACAACTTAATCCTCAGGATATTTGGCGTTTGTGCGCTTCTGCTTCGCTGTGCAAAAAAAAAAAAAAATCCAGCTCACCCGGAACATTAAGAGTGTTTCATCTTTCACCGAGAGAAACATCAGAGCTTAGCTCCAGGTATACTTTGGACCCCCTCGGCCTAAAGCCTCTCCCGTTACATTTGATCTGCAGTCATGCTACGAGGAGAGTGCATGCTCAACAAAGAGTAAGGGGATGCTTAGGACCTTTCACGCCTGCAACGTCCCCCCCCCCCCCATCTTTTGAACACCACACAACCTTGTTCCCGGCGTGGATTCCCTACGCGGCGTCAGTGCCCGAGTCCTTTCAAATGTTTGCAATAAGTGAAGATGATTCAGGGTTTAATGTGCGTGCGAGTGCTGCACGGTGATAGGGAAACGGTGGCTTGAGTTGTCAGAGAGAAGCCTCGGGTCGGGTGTGTGTGTGTAAACCGGTGCTCATAACTGGAATTGTTTCTCGTGATGTGTCGTCCCAAACGCCACGTGGCGTCACTGATGTGTTCCTGCGTCTCGCCGTTCCAGAACCCCCCGATGCAGTAGACGTCTAAAGCCGTGTTACAGTTAGACCTAGAACGTGCATGAAAAAAGCCTTCCTGTTGTCACCTGTTCTTGAAAACCAAGTGTGTTCTCCTGTATTCTTGTGACACTAAAAGAATAAAACCTCAGACTGCAGCTAACAGAGGCTCCAGTGTGTCAATTCCAAAGTATTCACATTTGGAGAAATTCCAACATACAAATGTATAATATGAGCCCGGAGAAAGGGCCAATTAGGCAGTTACGCTGCACTTGACCTGCAGAGGGCGCGCTAACACCTCCTGTTCTTCAATCCCCATGGAATGTTCAAATAGCGACGTAGGTCGGAGATGATCCGCGGACATACACATGTATGACACATGTATGATGCATGTATGATACATGCATCATACATGTGTCATACATGCACACAACGTCTTCAAATACAATCAAACGCAACCGCAGGAGCACTATTTAACAAGCCGCGATCAGGAATGAGGAAATGGTCCCTGTGCGTTGGACAGATGGAAGAAATATGCACATTTATGATGTCTGAAAGCTTGTATTCCATTTATGAGATGAACCATCTTTGAGTCGTGCGCGGCGGCGCCCCCGCGCGGCCACGGGAGGGACGGTCACACGCGTGACTGGCACGCATTGCCAAGGGCGTGCAAGAGTTGATGAGGAGCGACTCGAGCTGCGGAGGAAGCCCCGCGGCGCTGCGTCCCGTTCTTCTCCTCCTCCTCCTCCTCCTCCTCCTCCTCCTCCTCCTCCTCCTCCTCCTCCTCACGCGCACCTCGCTCTGCTTTGCCCCGCGGATGCACGCTGGCACCACGGCCCCGGCGCGCGGAAAGTTCACCTCCAAGTGCGTGCCCCCAGCTGGCTGTTTAAAGGGAAGACAAGAACGCTGAGTCAATCGGCGGTGCTGCGTGCGTGCGTGCGTGTGTGCGCAGCCACACACACACACACACACACACACATCGGAGGGACTCCGCGGGAATGAAGCCGGAGGAGCGTGGGTCTCGGACGTGAAGGGGACGCGGAGCGGAGAGAAACAGCGGGGACCGCGCGCACACAGACATGCATCGGCTTCTGCAGCGGAGGAGCGTGCGCCGGCTGCGGGTCGTCTGGGCTTCCCTCGCCCTGGTGGCGCTCTCCCTGGCGGCGTGCAGCGCGCTCTTCACGGCGTGGACCTGGCGGCAGACGCGCGACCTGTCGCAGTCCTTCAGGATGCTGCAGGACCGCGTGGAGCAGGTTTGTGAGGGGGTTGGGTGGGTGGGTGGGGGGGGGGGGCGACTTCGACGAAACGCGAGCCGACAAACGGAGAGCGGACCCAGACGCCGCCGTGCACGAGCAGCTCGCGACACAAATATTTACACGCCCGCAACTATCGCAGACCTTCAAGTGTTATGTAACTTTTTTTTACATTTTTGTTTGGGGGGGGCTGCGGTTATAGGAATCTGCGCGCGGGGGGGGGTATAGAAAAAATGCAATTCGCCCCCCCCCCCCTCCTCACACATACTCTATTATACTGCACCGTTTCTCTGCTTGGCACTTTTATTGCTTACCAATAAGTGCAGTCACACACACACACACACACACACACACGGCCCTCCTCCCACCGCCATGTTTAATTACCCTGGGGCCAATTGGGCTCCCGTTTTTTATCTGGATTTCCTGGAAGGCCTCGGCTCGTTGGCGTGCGAGGGGCCCTTTGTGACCGGCCGAAGGGCCTCGAGGCGAAAACAAAGTGTGTCAAGTGTAAAAAGCCTTTTTTTTTTCGCCGCTTCTCGTGCACGACGTCGGGGTCGCTCCCAACTTCAGCGATTCAATCTCATGCATGGTTCGGTTTTGAGTGTGTGTGTGTGTGTGTGTGACTCCACACAACCTGACTGGGGGGGGGGGGGGGGGGGGGTGGGGGGGGGGGGGGGGGTGGTGTTGCATCACACGAGAAAATGAACATCTCTGCCAAAAGGGAGTCGATGGAATCTCTTCTGGTTTCAAGTTTGCGGTATTTACAAAACCAGGTGGCACTGGATCGGAGAGCAGGAGGACAGGTTGGCTGTGTATCCTGTTGACAGACCCGCACGCGCGCGCACACACACACACGCACACACACACACACGCATATCCCAAAATTGGACACGTGGAGTGTTGATGCTGGAGCCTTTCCCAAGGGGCCCCCCGTTCTGTCCATTTGACCGCGGGCCAAGTCGCTGATGAGAGCCAGTGAGTGCGCGTCTGGAGAGCGAAGAGCGGCTCGCTGCCTCCATTTCCACAGTGGCAGTAAATTTAGACTTTCACTGAGCCCACCCCCCCCCCCCTATACCCCCTTACCCCCCCCCCCCCAGCCAAGATTTGGAAACTTTCCTTTAGAGTTAAAGATGACAGAAATGCAAACCAAAGACGTTCCGTGTCGCAACCCGTCTCTGAGGAAGTGGACCTCTTCTAAAAAGGACGAAGCCTGTTTATGTGACCAAAGTCAGTTTTTTAATGGTTCTTTCTTTCTTTCTTTCTTTACCCCCCCCCCCTCTCTCTTCTTTTAACAGGTCAATACCCAGAGGAAGGCCATTGTTCAGCTCATCCTGGAGAAGAGAGAGCTGCTGGTGGGACAGCGAGTGAAGAGAGACGGTATTTTCAATATCCAGTGGCTTACTTCGCCCACCCCCCCTCCCCCCCCCATAACAAAACGAATCACCACAGAGAGAGAGAGAGAAGGTTTAACACACACGCTTGGCCACGGGCCACTCTGGTCGAGGCACAAACCCGCTGCTAAAAGTTGATGCAGGAAGAAGAAGAAGAAGAAGCTGGATGCTTGTTTCAGAAATTACAGGTCTGACCAGAACGGGCCCAGGAATGAAGAGAGAGAGGGGGGGGGGGAGGAGCAAAAAAAAAAGCCCAGCTGGAGCAGCGAGAGCGAGGCCTTGTTGCACGCTTTTGGGCAATGAAATAGCATTTTTCTTTTCCTTTTTTTTTTTTCTTTCTCTTTTCTTCTTTTTCTCCCCCCTCGACGCGGCTCTGATTTGTTGTGAAAGCGGTGATATCTGATGACCTATCATTGGCGTATTTATAGCCCGCCCCCGCCCCCGCGCACACCCCGCGCACGCTTGCATCACTGTCACCATTGTCCGCTCCTCGGCTTCCCCCTCGCCGAATTTCGACCAAGGGGCCTCTCACTGGGACGGCAGCACAAAAAACCACACGGATATCCGCGCCGATGTCAGCGATATCCCACGTATCCAGAAACGCAATTAGAGGTGTTCAGAAAGTTGGTTGGGGTGGGGGGGGAAGCCCAAGCAGCTTTTTCCAGTTTGTGGAAGGCCGGTGACTGACAGGAAACCGGCGCCGGCCCCCGAGGCCTCACGCGCCCCCCCCCCCCCCCTCCATCTTCCCCCCCGCCGCAGAGCCGGTCCCGAATCGGCAGGGTCACCCACCTGCGAGTGGTTTTAGCGGAGACTTAATATTCCCGCACAGCGTGTGTGTGTGTTTGGGCCGCACAGTGTTTCGGCTCGTATCTGCGTCTGAAATCACTCCCCCCCCCCCCCCCCCCGCGCGACGACCACGAAGCTAAAATAAACCTGGAGTAACCAGAGAGCCTTTTTCTAGCGCTTTGTGTTATTTATTGTATTTATCCGAGCCGTGGCTGTCGGTTCACTCTGTTCTTAATCAACTCCTAGCAGCCAAAGACCCTTTTTGACCCCCCCCCCCCCCTCTGGCATTTCATCTCTCTTATTCTCGTCCCGAGCCACATTTAATGCGTCTCACTTATCCGCTGCCCGTCACGTCTTCGCCCTCTCCATCCTCCTCCATCCTCCTCCATCCTCCTCCATCCATCCTCCATCCATCCTCCACTCTGGGTTTCTCTGTGTGTTCTAGATGACTGCGACCAGCTGGCACGAACATTAGCCACCACAGGCATTTATAAAAAATAAAAAAAAATCCCCCAAAAAAAAGAAGAAAGAGAAAAAACGCTTTTGACCTAAAATAACACTTTGAGGGAAATATTTCGAAGCACGTGACAGGAAATCCTTTGCCCATCTGTTTCAAGAAAAACAAAACAAAGAGCCTGAAACCAACACGCCGAGGTGGATGCACGCGGGTGCGCTTGTTTTTACCTTCCGCCCGCTCATGCTCTTGTCTCTCCTTGCCTTTTTCGAAAAAAAAGGGGGGGCGCCGCGAGGGAGGAATGGGAACGGAAAGAAAGCGGCGTCTCATTTCGAGAGTAAGTGGCTTGACAGATCCCCCCCACCCCCTCCCCTCCCCTCACCCTCACCCCCTCCCCCCCCCTCCCCCCCCTCCCTCCCTCCCTCGCCGTCTCGTGTAGCATCTGCTGAAGTGGTTTTCAATCACATACCCGCGATGTGATTGAGCTCGTAAAAATCTTAATTGACTTTCCTCTTTTCTCCCCCTTTTCCCCCCAATAACCCGAAACGTCCCCTCTGCTTTCCGCCAGTAACCAAAGTCTCCTCTCAGCAAGGTAAGGCTCATAAAAATGAGGGCTGGAGAGATCCCTGTGAGGTTTTCGTCTGTGAGGTGATTCACCGTGTGTGTGTGCGCGTGTGTGTGTGTGTGTGTGTCAGTGGAGAGGGAGGTGTGATAAAGGGCTGGGAGGAGAGGACGTTGAATATGAGTAAAGCGGTGAGGTACAACAAGGAGGAAGGCACCTTCACCGTGGAGAAGGCGGGCGTCTACTTCCTGTTCTGCCAGGTGAGTTCGTTGCCCCCCGGTGGAGGCACCGGGCCCTCGTCTTGTCTTTGACCTTTGACCTTTGCTAGTCCTTCGCTCCTGATTAACTTTTGGCTCCCGGAGGCGAAGTGGTTCAGCAGAGACGCCACACCACAAAAAAAAGGGGCTTTTATTTTGTACTGCGGCCATTTAGTGGTACGCGAGTTCGATGTATCAGGTTTTAGGGTACTAGCCCCCCCTCCGTCCGAAGGCCGTCACCCTCTCCCCCCCCCCCCCTGTCTCCCCAGGTGTTGTTCAACGAGCAGCAGTCCCAGTACGTGAAGCTGGACGTGGTGACGAGGGGCCTGAGGCCCCAGAAGCTGCAGTGCCTGGAGGGCTACGGGACGACCCCCTCCGCCGGCCCCCACCGCTTCCACTTCCTGAAGCCCTGCCAGGTGTCCGGCCTGCTGCGGCTGGACCGCGGCGCCGAGCTGCAGGCCGTCACGGGCTCCGCCTTCCGGCTGCACACCCTGGGCGACCCCGCGGCCTCGCTGCACGTCTTCAGCATCTTCAAGGTCAACTGAGGGGGGGGCGACCCGGACGCCAGATCTTCTTCGTCTTCTGCCCCCCCCCCCTGAAAAAATGGTCAAAACGAAAAAATGACCTTGATATGAAAGACGACCCGGACATTCGTGGAAGTTGTGGAATTCATTTTTTATTTTTGTTACCCCGAGGTGCTGTTTTTCGGCAACGCACAGACACTCCCGTTGCCCCCCCCTTGCCCCCCCCCCCCCCCCCGGGCCTGCGCCCGTCTTTAATGCGGCCAAAGCACCTTCCACTCTCTCTCTCTCTCTATACACCACCCCCCCCCCCCGGGTGCCTCCAGGAGCCGAGAGCACCCCCTCGACACTATAACGCCGGTTGTCGACACTATTTTATACGTGTGTGAATCATATGATCGATGTGTGTGTGTGTGTGTGAAGTCTTTTTTTTTTTTTTTGTAACATTTTGTATTGCGCTTCGCACATATTTTACCTTTCTGAAATTTCAAACGACGGCGAAAGATGTGAATCTTTTTCTAAAAAGGTTGATTTTTGAGTGCGGGGGTTATGGGCTCTACTTTGCTCAGCAAGGTTCAAAGGTTAAAATATAGCTTTGCCTCTGTTCCCACATTACGACGCCTTTATCCAAAGCGACTCACAATAAGTGCATTAAGTGCAAAAGTGACGTTAAATATTACACTGTTTTTGTATTGGAAAACAAGATCATTGAGCATGTTGGTCCTCTGATCACCATGACAACGTCAACGTGCGTACGTTTCCGCAGGTATAATGTTTACAATGTTTGCCGCCTTATGTTAGCATGTTAGCTTTGCCCGTTAGCACTTTGGCCTGTAGGTGACTCTTAATTGAATAGTTTCCTAAAGAAGGGAACAAAAAACGGCTCATAAACACAATTACTTTTCATTTATAAGGGTCGTAAACATTTCGATGACCTGGCAGACAACGGGAGGAACGAGGCTTAAAGTCCAAATGAAACCCGATCCTCATGGAATGAGGCGCCTTCTTCACTTTTCAAAATTCCTTCCATTTTCCTCGCGTGCCGCTGCTTTCTGTGATATTCCCCCGCTACAACGCAAACAGGGTGTATTTCCGGCAGCGGGTTCAGAACTCCCACTCTTGTTTATAAGTAGTTTTTTGTGGACGAAACCGCACCGGGTTCCTCCTCAGCACTTTACTGCAGCGAGCGAGGCGTCCATGTTTTATATATCGGGGGAAAAAAAATGGCCGATTTTGAAACCTCGGCGTTATCGTCATGTGCGATTTCCTCACTGTTTTTTCTCTTCTTCCTCTTTGTGTGTCTCTCAGCCTCCACTACCACAATCAGCCCCCCCACCCCCCCCCCCACCCCCCCGCCGCCTCCTGCACCTCATGTTTCCCTGTCAGCACCACCCAGTAACACACATACATGCACACACACACACACACACACACACTCGAGCAGCCAGCTCTGCTTTCACTTCCTAAAAAGTCACACACACACACTTTCTGCTGAAATTCCTATTTTTCTATATGTCAAAGTTCTTCATCACATCTCGTGGAGTCTTGTGAAGACGTTTTTATGCAATGTCGGGGCTTTTTTTGATTTTTTTTTTTTTCCATCATAACTGTTGAATGAACTTTTTGTGTTCCTTCAAACTTTGATACATGAAAAACAGCTTGTGTGCCTCCAAAAAAAAAGAAAGAAAAAGAAGTGAGCAAATGTTGATTGGATGGGTTTTTATAATAAATTTAGAGCTGATTTAAAGCGGATTGACATTTGTGGAGTGTGTGAGAAGTCGCTTGGTTTGAACAAAGCCCAAAGAGGAGTAATTATAGAACCGAGATAACAGTAAACAGAGTGACTCTTAACTCTTGATCATCATGAATCACCACCCATCTGCTGCTCATGGTCATGGTTTAAGTGTCTGTGTGTGCGTGTGTGTGTGTGTGTGTGAAGAGGAGACGCTGAGTCACTGCACATCGTCATCATCATCATCATCATCATCAGCGGATTGACGGCAATTATTGGTCTCCGAAGACGGCTGTTTTTCTGAATGGACCAAAATATGAGTAGGAGTACACATTTTGTGTGCGTATACAGGCTTTTTCAAGCTGCGTTTACTTGAGTGGATCCAATTCGATGGAATGAAATCAAACTGCACACACACCATCCTTTCGGCCCGGTGTCAGGTGGGATATTTGAGATGAAGGATTACAACTAATTGGTGTAAGTATGCTAACTAGCAGTTGGAAAAATGAATAAATCCTCTTTTTATAAAGGAAAAGGTTCAAATGAAACCTCTTGCCGGCGGGTTGAGCTGTGATTAGCATGAATACAACTTTTTTATATACATTTTTTAATGCTAGCATGTTAGCATTCGCTAATTAGGACTGAACCCTGAAGTATTTGGGTTAAAAACGCAACCAAAGACAGAAGAATAAAGCTTATTTTTGTGTTGATCTTTTAGTACTGCAGCTACACTTAAACAGTATGTACAACAGGAAACCCACTTCCTCATCACAACACTTTTTGAACTTTGAACCCCCCCCCTCCCTCCCCTCCCAACGAAAACACACACAGTTCTTTATCATTTTATTCCGTTTTATTACAAACAACAAAAAGAAAGAATGAAAAAGAAAAAAAGATCAACATGTTTCGCCGCCACTCATCATTTGATCGGCACCACTACGTACAGTGACACAAGGTAACCAGAACTGAACAGAACACATCTGGGGGGAGGACAGAGAAGGGGGGGGGGGGAAAGAGCTAAGTGCTTTTAACGTTTTTTAAGTTAAGGGGCAGCAGAAACACGTTCGTATGAAACAGAATTTGTGAAATGGCCTCGGACTATTTCCTGGGGAAGGTCAACGTAAAATGTCCACTGCATTAAACTAACTCCTACAGTCGCTACTGTTTTTTTGTTTTTTTTTAAGGGTTGACATCAGGTTCTTAAATTCAGTTCCATGACTTTACATTTGTTCAGCTACGTTTAAGGCGTTTTTTTTTTTAATGGCCGCGGCATATAAAATGGATTTCCCCACAGCCTTGGGTTTCCCTCGAGATAATAGCAGTGTTTTTACTGGGGTAAGATAGAATACATTTCCTCTCTGCTCATAGAAGCATTTAGGGTTACACATGGCCTATTTTATATATATATATATATATATATATATATATATATATACGTATATGTCCTTTACAAGCCCCCAGATTGTTTTCCTTGTGATACGTCTACCTCTGAAGTTAGCTCAACTTCTTCGTTCTCCCGTAATTATAGTTCGGACATGGCGGAGCGTCTCTTTCATGGTGTGTCCCCCCCCCCCCCCCCCGTTACCAAAAAAAAAAAAAAAAGACAAAAAAACCCCCAAACGTCTGTTTTGGTAGAAGCTTTTTTTCTCAAATAGCAACAAGCGAGAACAACAGCAACATCGACAATACTTTGAATCGTGAGAGTAAAAACACAAGAAAAACACGAATGGGGCGTTTAAATATGCAAAGTATATCACAGGGTTTTGTGGAAGGAAATACAAACTTTTTTTTTGGGGGGGGGGGGGGGTCGTCAAGAGGAGCGTTCAGGGTGACGGACGGGTTTTAATAACACTGACTTGCCTATGAAAAGGTTATAAACATTCATATGAGGTTTCTGAAAAAATAGCATCACAACCCCCCCCACCCCCCCCCCCCCCCTCCCCCCTACTCCCCCCCCCTTAAAAAGACCTCAAAGCTCTTTACACAAACTGGTGACCCGGCGGCAAATAAGTACTGTGGTCAAAAAAAAGCCGCGGGGCTGAGAAAGCGCATCGAAACCGGCGCCATCTTTCTCTCCTCCTTCCTTTTCCGGCGAGACGGCGTTATTGTGATTAGCGCATGCTTCAGGAGGGGGGGGGGGCGCGGGGGGGGGGAGGGGGTGGAGTGTTTTAACATGCAGCTGGAGGAGGAGGAGGAGGGGGAGGAAGCTTACATGGCTTTATTGTTGGGATCTATATGTTTCTAGGATTGAGGTGGGTTCAGCGTTGTGTCTGTGTGTGTGTGTGTGTGTGTGTGTGTGTGTGTGTGTGCGTGCGTGTGCGTGTGTGTGTAGATGAGGTTAGAAGCATCCCAAGAGGAGGGGGCCCGTGTGAAGAGGCACACACTCCACACGTATGAGGAGTATAATGGTTTGAGGCAGACTAGAAAGGGTCACGTGAAGTTGTGAGACACTTATGTGCTGCGGGTGCGTGTCTGTCGGTGCGTTTGTGTGCGCAAAACGTGTGTGCGATTGGAGTTCTGAGGGGGTGTACCGGTCCACGACGTTTTAGAGGACTTGCCCTTAATGAAGCACAATCTCAAGTCAATGTGTTTTAATACTGGATGTGTGGCGCAACGCTCTGACCGCACCACGATAACAGATGTCTCTCTCTGAGTGTGTGTGTGTGTGTGTGTGTGCGTGTGTGTGCGTGTGTGTGCGTGCGTCTAGTCGTCGATGCAGATGACCTCTCCGCTGCGCTGCTCCCGCCGGTTGACGAGCAGCTCGGCTTCCCGCTCCTTCTTCACGGACATGGGGGGCCCGTTCAGCGCTGCGGGGGGGACAGAGCGAGTGATGTCAGTGGAACCAATGCACGACTCTATTGTACTAATATATACTACTGGTATACTACTACTACTACTACTGCTACTAGTACTACTGCTACTGCTACTGCTACTACTGCTACTGCTACTGCTGCTACTACTACTACCGCTACTACTACTACTGGTACTACTACTACTGGTACTACTACTACTGGTACTACTACTACTGCTACTACTACTACTGGTACTACTACTACTGCTACTTCTACTACTACCACTACTACTACTACTGATACTACTACTGCTACTTCTACTACTACTGCTGCTACTTCTACTACTACTACTACTACTTCTACTACTACTGCTTCTTGTACTGCTACTGCTACTGCTACTACTACTACTACTGCCACTACTCCTACTTCTACTGCTACTGCTACTACTGCTACTACTACTGCTACTGCTACTACTAATACTACTGCTACCACTACTCCTACTTCTACTACTGCTACTGCTACTACTACTGCTACTACTGCTACTACTACTGCTACTACTTCTACTACTACTACTACTTCTACTGCTACCACTACTCCTACTTCTACTACTGCTACTGCTACTACTGCTACTACTACTGCTACTACTACTGCTACTACTTCTACTACTACTACTACTACTACTGCTACTGCTACTGCTACTGCTACTACTACTCCTACTGCTACCACTACTCCTACTACTGCTACTCCTACTGCTACTACTGCTACTACTGCTACTACTTCTACTACTACTACTACTACTTCTACTACTACTGCTTCTTGTACTGCTACTGCTACTGCTACTACTACTACTACTGCCACTACTCCTACTTCTACTGCTACTGCTACTACTGCTACTACTACTGCTACTGCTACTACTAATACTACTGCTACCACTACTCCTACTTCTACTACTGCTACTGCTACTACTACTGCTACTACTGCTACTACTACTGCTACTACTTCTACTACTACTACTACTTCTACTGCTACCACTACTCCTACTTCTACTACTGCTACTGCTACTACTGCTACTACTACTGCTACTACTACTGCTACTACTTCTACTACTACTACTACTACTACTGCTACTGCTACTGCTACTACTACTCCTACTGCTACCACTACTCCTACTACTGCTACTCCTACTGCTACTACTGCTACTACTGCTACTACTTCTACTACTACTACTACTACTCCTACTTCTACTGCTCCTACTACTATCCTTTGTTCTGTGGATGTTTCCAAGTAGTCACAGTAGATACAGATGCAGCACAATGAGGGTTTTATTCTATATCTGACCATCCCACAGAGGTCAAAGGTGCATCTTCTGATTATTTCTTTGTGAAAGTGTTTATCTGTTTTTACTCTGATAGATTGAGAAAAACAGGAGGATAAAATGGGACTGAAATTGAATAACTGACTTTTTAAAATCCGGGTGGGATTTTTAATGTTTTCCACTGACACTCGATATTATTTTACGACCCTCTTTGGGAAATCTAAATCTTTCCCCCCGTGGAGCTGACAAGGCGGGATGAGAAGAAAAGGAAGTCCTCCTTTTCAAAAAGAGAAAAAAAGAAGAAATGGGACCCTGCCAATCATCTGCAGTGTCCCTCACTTGTAAAGCACTTTGATCATCTTTATAATGAGCAAGTTACAGCATCACTGTTGACCTGGGGAGGAGCGAGGCCTGCAACGAGCAAAACACACACACACACACACACAGGCACACGAGGTCACACACTCATCTACACAAAATGAACTCTTTTCCACTGGAGCGCGCAGCTGGAACCGGAGAGGATCGGATCATGAATCTTCCCCCCCTGTGGGACGGCCACGAATAGACTCTTAAGCAGAGCGCACTTCTCTCTCACCCGCGCCACGGGGAAACACA